>NC_141536.1:102742498-103022498 GCF_021556685.1 Rattus norvegicus
TCTGAAGAGGTACACTTTAGTATATGTATCACAACTTTAAAGAGTTCACTTTAATGGCTTTCTGTCTAGGTTGTTACTTTTTAGGGGGTGGGGCTGGGGTGTACGATGTCACAGAAACCTTCTATGTCTCTGTAACTGTGAGTCTGCAATCATCAATACTTCAGCAGAAGAAACTTCCCTGCCCCTTGCAGTCAGAGAATCATGAATAATAATGGTATCTGGCAATAGCACAGATCACAGCTACCCACCTGGCCTCCAGAGTCAGGATTTGTCATGGACCTCACCATGGTCTCTGCTGGCAGTTCTGGCCACAAACAGCAACGTGGCTTTAGGCTGAGGCAGAAACCAAGGACATCAGCCTTTGATAGAACCACAGACATTAGCTCAGCCCCCTGCTTCAGTAGGACCAAGAATCAAGACATAGCTCCTGGCAGCAACGCAGACCACAGACATCAACATGTCCCTCAGCATGATCTCAGGTGGCAGTTCAGACCACAGATATAAACCAGGCTCTCTGCCTCAACACTGGCCCTGGACACCAACATGGTGCCTGATGGCAGTCCAGCCCATGGGTCATAGACATCAACACAGTCCTTGGCTATAGAAGAACCACAGACCCAGACATGGCCGCTGGTAGCAGCATGAACCATAGACATCACATGGAATTCGGTGAAGGTAAATTGAGCCATTATGTCCATGAACCTAGACATGGTTCTGCAGCAGGACCATAGACCCAGGTGTGGCCCAGGAGAGCAGCGTGGGCCACAGACATCAACATCACTTTAGGCCGCAGTGCAGACCATGCACACCAACATGGGCTCTTGGGGTAGCTCAAGTACCAGATGTTGAGATGCTTCAGCCTCTCTCCGCTTCTCCATTCCTCTAGTGCAAATTGTTTGTCATAGTGGCGTTGGAAACTCCAGTGTGTCACTCAGTGTATTTATTTGCCCACACAGTTCTATATGCAAAGATTCATGGCCACGAGTCATTGTTCTGGCTTCTTTCTAGTCTCTGAGACATCATAAATACCTGACCATCACAGCCTTGCTTCAGGTCTTCTTCTATTGCAATGATTTGCTCCTGGATCTGGTTCTACAGCAGTGACTCCTCCTCACGTATATCAGCTCAGAGAGGGAATAGGTATTGGAGTTGAATGACTTGAACAGCTGGAGCTGGGCCCAAATAGCATCTGAATTGGTCAGGCTGCTGCCCCTCACAGCAAACTCTTCACATCAATAGATCTTTATGATGAATAATATTCTGGAGGCCTGTATTCTTCTCGTATACTTCCTGTTCATACAGCATTGAAAGAGTCACTTATTCTCTTTGATTCTCAGTTTATTTTTGTATGAGACCTTGGCTTTGTAGAAAGTATTTTAAAGTAATTTATTTAAAACACTTAGTCTGAGACTGAGATTTTCTAAGTCCAGTTTGTCCACATCGCCCAGTTGTGGGTCTCTGTGTGAGCTCCCCTCTGTTTCAAGAAACAGCTTCCCTGATAAAGGTACTGACCTGTAAATTTCATAACTTATTAACAGCTGAGTAATATTCCATTGGGCAAATGTACCACATTTTTATTATCCATTTATCAGAGGATGGATGTCTAGGCTGTTTTCAATGTTTGGATATTATGAATAAGGCAGTAATTAATACAGTGTTTCAACCTAGAAAGGTTCCCATCACTTAGAGGAGGAAGTTGACCCAGGCTTTTAGCCCTAACCAGGAAATTGTTTGCAATTGATAGCCCGTTGACAAATGGAAAATTAATTTCCACTAATGGAGCATCACTAGGTATATCAACCAGAACACAAAGTGAACTTGATGTTTTTGTGAGTGATTTTTGTTTCATTTTGGTGCATGCATGCAAGTGCAGGGTGTGTGTGCGTGTGTGCGTGTGTGCGTGTATGCGTGTGTGTGTGTGTTTCTTTCTATCTGTGCTTTATTGGATTTTTGCTTGAATTTTTGGTTTTAGGGGGTGGGTCATGAAGTTCAATGGACAGGTAAGTGGGAGGATCTGGAAGGAGTTTGAGCAGGGAATAAAATCATCAGAATATAATTTATGGAAAAATTACAAGGCCTCAAGTACCAAGTTACCAAAGAAGTATTGGTGGTATGTGTGGTATTCAGTAGGAGCCCAAAATTCAATCATGATCTAACCATGGTGACAATCCAATGTTGGTCTGCCTAGTCTGTTCAGCTTCTCTTTCTGAAGACATGCCCATTCAGAGCTACATGGACAACAGCCATGCTAAATACTGTATCATCCCCTGATCACAGTTCAGAAAAGTGAAGATCTTCCCAGGCTGGGCCAAGCTCTCCTGGGAACTGCCCTTGAGACCAAGAAATTTCAATTCTGTCCTCTGTGTTCTTGAGTAGGCATGACATCAACTGGAGAGCTACCAGTGGTGTTTATTTTCAACTCTGTGGACTGAGAATAGAGACAGCTGCTCTATGGTGACAGCAAAGAGCGAAGCAGGTGCAGAAAATGCAGAAGAGCAGAGAGACCAAAGCAGACTTACAAAGCTTCTTGTCAACTTGAGTCTTGCACCCAGTCCTTCTTGAGAATGGGGCATATTCCAGGCCTCATTGTGGTTGCTATCCTTATAGTTTACACAGGACAAATCATCCCCTCTTCTTGCTGAGCAAAAACTTCTTCCTTTATTTGCAACTTACAGAGTTTTAACCAATTTTGGCTTATTCCTTAAACTTACCATCTCTATGATAGGGGAAATAGTTGTGTAGTGATTACCCATACTATAAGCTGCTGTTAGAGACCAAGGGACGGGAAACAACTAACTGTGGTCCCAAAACTTAACTTGTGAGGAAGTCATATGTGAGAGGGAGACAAAGTGGCCATCTTTAAGAAGAGACTCATTCAAGTGCAAAAGCAAAAGTGAAAGAGAACATTCCATCAAAGACACTGTGTATGGATTAGTGGTGGGAAAGCAACGTTTGGCTTTTCGGGATCTAATTTATTTTTAATTGTGAGTGTCTTTTAGGAATGTGAGATGAGCGAGAGGGAGATCTGCAATGCACTTGCCATAGGGAGACCTGGCTGGACTCTACGCGTCAGGGGTTACCAGTGGTTTGCATCAGTGCTTTGAAATTGATTTCCAACAGTCAGAAAGGAAGATGCAGACTTCGTGCTTCTTTCAGCTCAAAATTCTGCGTTTATAAGTAAAATATGGAAACTTTGTCATTGCTGACAAAGCATTTGTGCTAGGTTTGACTGTGGCAATGATTTAATTTAGATATGTTTCCTCTTCTGTCAAAACAGGGTGATATGATGTATGCTATACCGAAGAAGTCTTGTCCTAAGCATTTATTTTATAAGGTAAAGAAGTGAGATAGTGAGTTTCACTAAGTAGGGATGGACCTGAACCTGAACAAGTGAGGTTTTGAACATTTTACTTTTTCCTTATAGGCACTGGGCCCAAAGAAATTAGAATATTTGATTATTGCAAAGATAATGAATGATTGTTTTCTTTTGCAAACATAGATCACTGAAAATGGAAACTAAAAGTATTTCTTGTCAGGATATCTCCAAAAATGCTTTTGATAAACATCATCTCTAAAAACATAGAAATGATAATTAAAATGTTCCTCTTTCACACACGATCTTACTCTCTTCCTTCTGCCTTTGCATATAAGAAAAGGAAGGTCATATTTTTCGATGTATATTATATACCATGATGATCATTTGGTAACTTGACTGTTGAAGTTCCTTTTGTTTTTAAGCCCATGGGATCAAATGATATAAGGTGTTATTAATTGAACACATGTTACCAAGCATGGACAAGCTAGCTAACAGAGGAGACCTTGAGCCCACAGAGTGCATAGAGGTAAAACTGAGAATGAATGATAAGGTAAAAAATTTGCTTTCATTGTAACAAGTATGGGGATGAGGAGAAAATCAAGATGCATATTTGCTGTGTATGTAGTGTGTCTAGCTTTCTGCTCGGTGTGTGCCTAAGAGACTTTTCACATATTCCAAGATGATTAAGTTTTATTACTATGACTAGCAAAATACTATTGCTTTTTCTATATAATCATAAACAACAAATCACAATCATCCTCAGGTTTATAGCAAAATTAACCAGGAGCCAAAAATCACATTCTTACCAGTAACCCATTTCTTGTGTAATTGATGAGCATCGTGACTTGATCTTCAGATACATGAGATGTTAAACTTTCCAAAATGCCAGTGAGGTTGGAGGGATGAAGACTATCATCTATTTGGTGTGACATATTGTAAACTTCTTCAAAGTATGTGGTGTGTGTGTGTGTGTGTGTGTGTGTGTGTGTGTGTATGTGTGTGTGTGTGCACGCATGCACATATGTGTGTATGTGTGTGTTTATATGTATACAAGTGTATGCATGTGTTTATATGTATACAAGTGTATGTATAATGTGTACACGTGGAGGCCAGAGGCCAATGTGTGACGTCTTCCTCTGTTGCTTCCTATCTTATTTTTTGAACCAAATGCTCACAGATTGAGATAATCAGGGCTAGAAATCTTCATGTCTCAGTCTCACCTGCTGTTTTATCAGGGTCCTAGAGATTGGAACTCAGATCCTTATGCTAATGTGACAGATACTTTTTTGACTTAGTCATCTTGATACCTATCGTTGTTGTTGTTGTTGTTTTGTTGCTGTTTTCCCAGACCAAAATCTCGTTGAACTGCCAAGGCTTGTCTAGAAATCGAGATTTCCTTGCTTTAAGCTTCTAAGAGTTGTGAGTATGAGAGTACAGAACCACACTGGCCAAATGACTGTTGCTCTTATGTGTATACTGATGGTGTTAGAGCTCCAAATGTTCTGGGTACTGTTGGAGCAGAGTCGATCTATACAGTATGGTTAGTTTGTGAAGTACAGTCAATCTGATATAATACAACTATGAGAACAAATTTGAGGATATAAGGGTTAAACTAAAAGATGAATTTTAGAACAGATAAACATATGTATGATTCTTGGTACATACAAAGACAACATTATCAATGTGGTTCCTAGCAGTTATCAATGTCTTGGAAAATAAAAGCACTTTAAAAATGCTTGTCTAGACAGTGATAATTGTCACAGGACAGCATGAAATCTCAGTCTTGAGGACCAGCATCTGTTGAATCACCTCCCTTTTCTCTATCACAGAAGCCAGTGATGTATGGCCAGCACAAGGCCAGAGGCACACACGGGCAATCAGTAGGCGGCGACAATGCCTTCTTTCTTACCTGTTATAGAAACAGCTAAGATACTTCGAAAATCTGCATGAAAGTCTCAGGGCTTTTCTTCAGTGGCTTTATTTGGTGTTCGTTTTCTGATACTTAACTACCAGCTGATATTATAAATGTTGACAGGTTTCTGAGATGATGGTAAAGGTGGCGTTTCTACGGCCGAGAAAGAAGAGAAGCAGAGAAGTGTCAGACACTAATGTCCACGCTTTCAGGTACATTAGCTCATTAAGCTCTTAGAACTGGAGTAAGTTGCCAGACTGATAGCTTGTCAGCGAGCGATGGGGTCATCATTCTGAAGTCAGGACAAACTGGCATTCCTCGCATTCAGGAGGGAATCGGAATGAACTCTTGATGGCTTTCGCAAAACCATTTTTCATAGTGATTTCATTACATTAGTCCGGGCTTTTGTTTTGTATATACCTTTGATGTTGGTGATATGTAAGTTTATACATTCCTAACACACTCTTCCTGTGGGACAATGATATGGAGCCAAAACAGAGAGCAGAAAGCATAAATAAGACAGCAAGCTCAAAGTAAGGCAAGCATTTCTTTTCTTAACATGTTCATTTATTTTTGAGAATTGGATACAATATATTTTGATCATATTTGTTACTCTCTCCAAATGCCTCCTACCTCACCTCCATTGCCCTACCCATCCAACTTCATGTTCTTTCTCCCTTTTAAACACACACACAACACACACACACAACACCCCCCCCACACACACACACATCGTGAACACCATGAACCCTAATTTTTGGTAGCTAACTACTCTTAAGCATGGGGTCTGTACTAGAGCATGTTTCCTATATTCAGTGTCACTCCATTGAAGAAAACTGATTTTCCCTGTCCTGGCAGCTAACACTTGCGAATAGCTTCTCAGCAAAGGGTGGGACATTTTACCCACTCTAAGGAGGGCACTTTAAAAACAAGAGTCTTGCGGGAGGGAGAACTGTGCCCATAGAAAAAGAAACCAAGAATATACCCTCCAGGAAACAATAGAAGATATTCCCATTTGGTATTTTAATACTTCATGAGGACAGCAAATGTTCATCACAGTAAGTATGATGACCCTGGAACTTAGACAAATGTAGGCTGACATGAAAGATAGAGCTCCCAGTGGAGGCAACTTGAAAGGGAGGCAGACATGGATAACTAAGGGAAAGACTCTGAGTTTCTGAAGACCTTAATGGAAAGTGCAGAAATATGAATTCCATCACTGCTACTGTAAAACCACTGAACTCTTAGAGTGCTAGCAGATTTAAGCTTCAGGATTTTTCTCCTCAAGAAGGGTATGGTGAAGATGGCTTCAATTGTAGAAATTTCCTGTCCTATAAATGTACCTAATTCTAGGCCTGAGAAGATGGCTCAGAGAGTAAAAGCACTTGCTGACTTAGCCAGGAGAGCTGGGCAGTAGAAGGAGAAAACCTATTCCCAAAAGGTGTCCTGTCGCCTCTATACATGTTTTGTAGCACAAGTGTATTCACAGACACACACACACACACACACACACACACACACACACACACACACTCCACATCACATACCCACACACTAAGCCAACCAACTACAACTCGTTCTCACAGCTCTAATAAGAAAGCCCTGAGTTACCTTATAAAGACTGAACTACAAAACCCTAGGTGCATACACTTAAATGATCACATCCTCAAAATTTTTATGTGTACAACAAAGTTCAGAACATTTCAGGGTTACATCTCTGTTGAGGAAGTAACATACATGGAGGTGGGTAATGACAATCCGGCATCATTTCATTTTATGTTTGTGTTGATTCAGGGCAGCAGAGGCATCGTCTTCAGATGCAACTGTCACTCACTTGGGTAATGTTAGTGGGAAAACAAGGGAACTTGTGGGGAAGATTGAGTGAGATGATGCATCTGAAAAGTGCCTCACAACATTTTGGTGTGCATATTTTGGCATGCATATTTTGGCATGTAATATGTATGCATGTAACCATGCTGATAATTAACTGGTGCAGATTACAGAGTTCTATCAACTTACATGAGGAAGCAATCAGCAAAACAGAGATTTCCGCATTGCCCTATCGCCCTTGTTTATAATAGGAGCCAAGGAGCTCAACGTGTATCTTGTGCTTCAAGCCAGTCTGTGCTTCATGTCTGACTGAAGGAGTTCTCATGCAAATTCCAAAAGAACTCCAAAGGATATTCTCCAAAATAGACTAACTCTTGTAGATCACACAGAGTAATTGAGAAACACACAAAGTCCCACATGCTGTGACACTGTGCTGCTGTATTGATTGTGGGTATTGTTTTGGTTTGTCATTGTTTTGTTTTGTTTTTATCGGTGTGACCTTTTTGAGTCTGTTACTCTTCCATAAACATTGTTAGTGTTTGCTGTAGATGTTAAATGGATAGTCCAGTATATTGATTATGTATCTAATTTTCATTTCTTGTGTGTAAAAGGTAACAGGATCTGGCATTTAGAGCATCCTGATTCTACAGGAGAATTCTTTAAGAGAGTACAGTTGGGGAAAAAAGACATTATAAGCACATTTCGAGAGTTCCTAGCAAAAATTAAGTTTATGCAAATTATTTGTTATTGAAGACACCATTAGGCAGCATCGAAGAACTAAATTTATCCTGATAATCATTATAATGATGAAAAAATCCCTTGCTTCAACAATTGATTTATGCTTCATTTAAATATACAGAGTGGTTTCAATATAATTTCTTATTAGCTCTAATGATGAATTTTAAAGTATCATGACTCTGAAATAAAGATGAAAATTCTCCACACAACTTATTGCATTTAAATGGATTTAATATTTAATATTTAAAAAATCATTTGGTGTAAATAGCCACCATGAATCATGGCAAATATACTAAGATGTAATTAAATGCATTTTCCTTTTCAAACGCGTCTACTTGTTTCATAATAAATTATTTTTGTACTCTTTCTTCTTTTAAGCTACGCTATTATTTTGGAAATTATAGTAAATTGTGGAATAATATCAAAAGTAAAATATCAGTAAATTTAAAAAATATCTCCTTCTAGGCAAATTCATGGTAATTGTATTATTGTTTAACAGTTGCTTTTATATTGCAAATTGCTTTAAAGCATAATAGTAAGAACTCCAAATTTTAATACTAAAAGAGAGAAGGGAAAATAAAGGAAAGGGCTAAGATTCTATGACCAAGCTGAGCTTGGTGGCACATACCTTTAAAGCCAGCACTTGGGAAGAAGAACCTAGTTGATAGCTGGGAGTTTGTCTAGCCTGGTCTACACATTTAGTTCCAGGCTAGATAAGGCTACGTAGTGAGACCCTGTCTTAAAACAAAAATAAGGGCCCTATGACAATTGTCACCACATGTATTAGCTTTATTGTCTCCATGACTAAATGAACTCACACACACACACACACACACACACACACACACACACACACACACACAGCAACTAAAGTGAGGACTGATTTATGTTGGTTCACAGTTTCAGTGAGTTGTCTTCCATTGCTTGGCTGCATGTGCTTGGTGAGAGATCAGTGGGGTGGTAGAGATGGTAGTGGTGGCAGTTGTGTGGAGCTTCTTCAGTTAAAGCAAGTGCAGTGGAGACTGGAGAAATATCAGGAAGAATCTAGATCCAGTTACAACTGCCAAGAACAATGCCCCAATAACCTATTTTCTTCAACCTGCAAGAAAATCCAGTTACCTCCCAATATTATGGATATTTTAAGCCTGTCAGAGGATTCAACCCTTTAATTCAGACTAATGACTGAATTGCCTCTGGAAACCCATTCACAGAATAGGTCAAAGAGTGTTTCAGTAACTACTCTGGTAGACGGCCTACTTTTCTTTTATCCAAGATGCTCAGCAGAGCATTTTCTAGTCTTCCCAAGATCTAATCAACTAGAAAATGTCAGCCCACATTCTTTTTAAGAGTGTGACCATAGAGAAACTCTTCGGGAGCTAATTCTGCACTTAAAATGTCCAGTGTTAGTATCTGTGTCAGAATTGGTATGGCATGGGGATGGCAGGATGGCAGGATTAGTACATTTTCTACCAGCTATATCTAGAAACTGGGTCCTTGGGGGGACTCAAGTACCAGAGTAGCTTCAAGGAAATCTGTGAGTCCTTGTGTTTACTCTAGAACACCATGAAATTCTGTGGTTCAGGTTCAATCTCTGGATGGTGATATCATCTAAGACTGAGAAAAGTGGGCAACTGTTTTAGAAATTCTGCTGGCCCTTAATGAACAGTATCAATAACAAATGTGACACACAAAATACAGCCAACTCTTCTCTGAAGTTAGTGTGATGTGTGGAAAGAGTCTTTAAAAGTGAGCCAGTATGCAGTTCCTCAGGAAGATGGGAAGTGACCTACCTAAGTTCCACTTATACCAGTCTTTGCATATACACATAGGATGCTTTACCCTACCACAAGGACATATGGTTACTCATGTTAATTGCTGCTCTTTCATAATAGCCAGAAATTAAGCAACCTATATATCCCTCTACAGAAAAATAGATAATGAAAACATGGTACATTTACACAATGGAGTTTTTCTTAGGCAAAAAAAAATTCACTTATATGTGGATACTGGCTATTAAGTAAATGATAAATAGTTACAAGCTGCATAATTACAGAGGGTAGGGTTAGGTATAGTCTGAGAAACAGGGGTAGAAGGAGGAGATGGATATTCCAAGGAAAAAGAAATAAAGTAGATAGTAATAGATGAAGGCCAGAATAGGAGAGTCGGGTAGACATGGGGAGGGGAGAGGGAGAGAGAGTAAGAATATGGAGAAAGTTTGCTACAAGTAAAGGCCATTTGAGAGACTGTATGGAAATCTAATGTGGTAGAAGCTTCCTATAATATATACATACATATATTGAGAGTGATCTAAATGAAATCACCAAATAATAGGGGACAGAGCCCCAACTGGACCATGTCTTGTCATCAAATGAAGCTTCAAATACTGGAATTGGGTTACATCTAATTGAGTTGTTGCCCAAATGGATCCCATAGGAACCTTCGAGCAACCCAGACTGATGGCAAAACTATACAAACTGATGGTGAAACCCAACTGTGAAAGGCAACACCTACACAAGTCATTAAACACAGAGAAGTCCAGCTGGTGCCTGCATAGAGTCTCTACCACTGTGTTCAAGTGTCTTTGGTACAGGAAGATACTCTGCATGGTATCAAAGAAGATACCATGTCAACACTAATCCAGTCACAAATCCTTTAATATACAATGGTGTCCTGTCTGCAAGATATGCTAGTACAATTGTAGTCAAAGTTTGTGGGAGAAAGCAGTTAATATCCTATTTGACTTAAGGCCCACTGCATGACACAGAACCCATACTTGAACCTGCTAGGGTGATCAAGAACCTGAGAATAGATAGATAGTCCAGGGACTTAGGCAAAACCAAACACTACTTTTCTTTAACAAAAAAAACTAGCACTAAATTGACTCCTAGTGTCAACAAGCATTAGAGAAACTTCTCCTTACAGCTGATGGGAACAAATACAGAGACTCGCATCCAGACTTGCACAGAGAATAACATACTTTGGAACACAAACCCTACATGGGATGTTCCCATCAAATTTCTCCCCTCGGGGCTCAGGAGCTCCACAGAAGAAGAAGAAGCAGAAAAACTGTTAGGAGTCAGAGGGGATGAAGGACACCAAGAAAACAGGCCCTTTATTTATTTTGTGTGTGTGTGTGTGTGTGTGTGTGTGTGTGTTTATTAACTTGATTATTTCTTATTTACATTTCGATTGTTATTCCCCTTCCCAGTTTCCGGGCCAATATCCCCCTAACCCCTCCCTCTCCCCTTCTATATGGGTGTTCCCCTCCCCAGCCTCCCCACATTACCGCCCTCCCCCCAACAATCACGTTCACTGGGGGTTCAGTCTTGGCAGGACCAAGGGCTTCCCCTTTCACTGGTGCTCTTACTAGGATATTCATTGCTAGCTATGAGGTTGGAGTCCAGGGTCAGTCCATGTATAGTCTTTGGGTAGTGGCTTAGTCCCTGAAAGCTCTGGTTGGTTGGCATTGTTGTTCATATGGGGTCTCGAACCCCTTCAAGCTCTTCCAGTCCATTTAAATCAACAATATCGACTTATATAAGAACTTGCAAAGACAGAGGCAGCATGGACAGGCCCTACATGGGTCTGCATCAGATGGAGTCCTAGAATTGAAAGTATATTTATGCCTCCACCACCAATGCAGAGGACATCTCCAACTGATAAGCACTTGCAAATGAATATTTAGTTTCCTCCCAGGGAGTTTCATTGGAGAAACAAACAACTCTTAAGGGTAAAAATACATGCCCAACAGTTTATAGTCACCAGAAAATGAACTCTGGCATCTTTAAAGGTTCCTTGTCTCATAATGTCATGTCAGGGCTTTTCCTTTTTTAAGCATTACTTTATTTTATGTATTTTATTTATATATTGTTTAATTTTTCTCTTTTACCCTACAGGTCTTTTGAATGTATATTATGATTTTCAGTTTAGTGTTTTTACAGGATTCCTGAGCTGTGTAAATGAGTGGGTTTCAGTTTCTGTGTCTTCTCTTGGGCTTGCTTCCTTCTGTTGATTTTATCTAATTCCAATGTGTTGGTTTTTGTTTTATAATTATATTATATTTTATTAGTTATATTCCCTTAGAAACGTGTTTGTTTTTTAAGGAGAGACAGAAATGGGGTGGATCTGGATAAGAGGAGGGGGGAGGAATTGGGAGAACTAGTCAAAGGGGAAATAAAAATCATGATATATTCTGTGAAAAAAATATATTTCAATAAAAGGAAAAAGAGGCAGGGGGAGCTAGTGGCTGGAGTTCAGAATCCACACCCACTTGGATACTGGAGAGGTCAAGACCTTAGTTCTTTCAGCTGTAAAATGCCTTGATCATTTTTCTATCTGATTCTGGAGTTTACAGACTGACCATATGAGTAAAAGTGTGTTTCAATTAGAATGACAATATCATTTTATCATCTACATCCAGGGGAATTGTTAATCATATTGGCATATTGCCACAAACTCAGACTACTCTGGACAATCAGGGATGCACAATTGCTCTAGACACCACAACCAGAACTAGCAAGCACTGTTGAACTTAAGATGTGACTAAGGTGAGCATACTTGGCCTGACTTCCAAAACCGTAACAGAAATGTGTGGAACATCATGGCGGGTCTACAGCCAGTACAACCAGGTAAGCTGTTAGTACTTAAGGTAATGACAGCACAATCTTATAAGCAAGAACTACATAATTCAACAACCTTATATGATTTCTCCCTGCAGGGAAATGTGGATGAAACATTCCTGGTTATATCATCACATGTAGATATGACTCTGCTGAGATATTTTTATTACTCTTCTCTGTCCTGGAATATTTTCCTACTTCATGACTACCCCTTTTTGGTTGTCAAATATTTTCACTTTGGAAAGGAAATATCCCCAAGATATACTCACAGTGCCCTAGATGGCCAGTTGAAAAAGGTAAATTAACCCACCTTTTTTAGCATCATGGTCTTTCTAATGGCCTATATACAATATTGCTAAGTAGAGTTTACAGAACAGAATGATATTAACATAACATGGATATATAAATACCCATTTATCTCTTTGTTTCTTTTCTATTGTGGCGAAGAGATATCATGACCAAGACAACTTACAGGAAGAGTGTAAGGGGGCTTGCTTACAGTATTAGAGGCTAAGTCCATGACTATTTTGGAAAAGAGCTTGGCAGCATGGAGGCAGACAGGAATGATGCTGGATCAGTAGCCAAGAGCTTACACTTCATCTATGAACAGGAGGCAGAGAGATAGAGGTAGAAGAAAGAAAGGAAGAAAGAAAGAAAGAAAGAAAGAAAGAAAGAAAGAAAGAAAGAAAGAAAGAAAGAAGGGAAGAAAGAAAGAAAGTATATATGCAGATGATAGCTGATAGATAGATAGATAGGTAGATAGATAGATAGATAGAGAAAAGATGGATAGATAAATGATAGCTAGACAGATAGACAAACAGATAGATAGACAGATAGACAGACAAATACTGGTAATGGTGTGTGCTTTTGAAACTTCAAAGCCACTGCTAGTGGCTTACCTCCTCCAACAATGCCAAACCTTCTAATCCTTCCCAAACAGTTTCATCAACTGCAGAACAAGCATTCAAATACATGAGACTGTTTAGGCCATTCTTAATTAAACCACCACAACAATGAGGAAGTGTAAAATTTAGTAAAAATTGTAAAATATAAAACATTTTTGTCTCAAAGCTTTATAGCATAGCTTTTTAGATTGATCTGTAGCATTTCTAATGTAATAATAAGGAATTCTTTCCTATATATTTTTCTTTAAAACAGACTTAAACAGTGTAATATAAGTGATGGATGCAGATACGTTTCTATTTTCCTCCTTAACAGAGCTTGTAGAGAAGAAAACTTGGCGTCTATTTCTCAAGCACATTACTATGGTTATCAGCATTAATTTTGGACAGGAAATTCTGTCTATAGGTTGAATATTGTCGATGTTTACTTGGAGAGAGTCATGTTTCATTACCACATATCTCCAGTCCCCTTATCTTGCCTAAAGTAGAGAAAGTAAGAATGATAAAAATACCGTATTTTTGAAATGTTTGGTGTAATCTCAGAGAAAAGGAGCATGTGTTGCTGGTACTTATATCTTCCAATTGACACTGTGCAATCTGAAAAATATTCAGACCAGTTACGATAAAATTTGTTTCTCCTCAAATAAAATTATTGTGAAAATTATTTTTAGTCATAAGTGTATTTTAATAACTTCCAGTTCAAAGACGGTAGAGCAAAACAAATCTTAAAGTGTATTTATTTTCATCCTTGAAGTTTACTCCTAGTGCCTATGCAAAATATTCTAGGTAATCAGAAACTATATTATAAAGTATTTTGTTTGGTTATTGCTTTTCAATTTCTGTAAATTTAAATATTTAATGTGATGTGACTGACTTACAGTTTTAAAAGAGATGTATATAAAGTTTTATTTCTATTTATGGTGAAATATTAAAATTTCTTCTCAATAATTTTATATAGATATTTTCAGTCTCATTCCCCAAATCTGATTTTTATTTCCAAACCCCGCTTTTTACTTTTAATTTTTCCCTGTAAATATATTTCAATTAAAATTTAATTACAACACTTCCTACCTTCCCTTTACTCCTTCCATCCCCTGTGAGTCCCCCCTTTCCAATTCTTTCACCATTTTTTCCTCACTGTCAAATTAATATCTTTTAAAAATGTAATTATTATTTTACACACACATTTACTGACACACATCTACATACATAAATATATAAATACAACCACTTGCAATACTTGATCAATAAACTAGTTAGAATTAATGATGTCAATAAAACATATAATAATTGGTTAGTTGGTCTTAGATCCTCTATTTCTAAGACTGTTAGGCATCCTAAATTTAGCATTATCTGGTTCTACGTAAAGATCTATCACTTTCCTATCACATGCATCTGGGTGGTGTCAACAAGAATAATTACCTTGGCATATACTGAGTAAAGACTATTAAGAAGAAATTACATTACCAAACACAAGAGAGATGACATTCATTTTCTCATTGCCAAACTGCACAGATTTAATAACAGTTTTGGAATTACAAGAGTGTCAATCCATTTACATTAATTTATGATAAAAGTGGCAAGAAATGAACATGGAATCCATATTTTTCTTGTGTCACATCTAGATAAAAACCCTTCCTCAGTCATGTATAAGGCTTGAAGTACTTAGAGTTGTCCCCTGATCAATCTTGAGAGAGGTAGCCCTTTCCTTATCATTGAAACTGAATTGGAGTCCCACAGACAGCAAGACAGTGTAGCTAGAATGTACCACACATTTTACAACTGCGTGTTCTTTGGTAATTAGCACTGGGTGCCCAAGGTGAGACCTTGTTCTTCTGAAGCTTGATCTCTAAGACAAGTCATTCATTAATAGATGACATTAGAGCCTACCATTTTGTAGTGCTTTGAAAAGAGAATAAACCATGTGCAAACGTTTGTTTAAAGCCAAATGATGATTGGGATGTAATTTTGTCACTTAAGTAACTTTAAATTTTTTATTTCAATAAAAATTCTAATAAAATAGTGTTTTACAGATGCATTAGCTGCATACAAATGTCAATGCATTGATCTTAGAAATCTTAAGCCAGTTAAGACTTTTAGCACATAATAATACTTAAAAAGTTTTATCTGAGTTATTTTATTTTATGTTCTTCATCTATTGCTTGGTTTGGGCCTTTTGAGTCCATCCATGTGTCCCCAGATGCCCTTGAACTCCTTGTCTTTCAGCTCTACTAGGCAACTGGGATTGCAGGTGTCTGCCACTGCACCCAGTTTCTGGTCTTAATTTAGAAAGCATGAAGGGTCAGTCTTCACGGTCTCAATACTAACACCAATAAAGCTAAATGTAGTTGCTTCTTATATACACTCCTTTATTCAGTCATTCATCTATTACTTAGTTATAACTAAATAACAGGAACTTGGAGGGAGAAACGCAAACTTTCGCAGTGTGTACAGATCCTATCTTCTCCACATCCAACTGTCTACGGCTCCGTTTGTAGAGTATTAAATAACTCCCTAAAATTCCGTATGTATTGAGTGGTGGTGTTCGATTTCAGGCCCATGCTGCCTAATTACACTACTAAACCCTTTGACTATGATGAAACCTTTAATAAATCATTTGGTTTTGTAGATCATCTGACCTTGAACTCACAGAGATTCACCTGAGTGTTGGGATTTAAGCTGTGAGCCACCAAGACAAGAGGATGGGATGGTGGAGGGTTTAAAGAGGTGTTGATATGAAGTAGAAATTTCTGGTTTCTTTAGAGACTTGGTTGTGTCATGTAATCTGTCTTCTGGAAACCCTCTTATAAGAGAATGTTTTTGCTGAAGCAGACATGTGGTGGGAGAACAGACACATGGTGTTTTTTGGGGGTTTGTTTGCTTTTGTTTTGGTTTTGTTTTTCTGGAAGCAGCCTGAAAAGGGGCATGAGACGCTTTGCTAGAGTGGATGCTTGAGAGAACATCTGTTGTTTGGAAAGGGTGTAAATATAACCCAATAGACTGTGGATGATACTATGTGGCATTGGTTCAGCCTTGCCACTTTTTGTTGGTCATCATTGGGCTTTGTTGATGCTGATCTTGGCTAACAATTCTTTGTGGTATTCATTTGCCTTCCCACTCTATACTGGTTATTGTTTGTCATGACTCCATAGGGGAAAAAAAAACAACACCAAAGAACTTCTAATGATGCTCCAGTTCTTGTGCTTCCTCAGACTCCACCAATTGGCAGAGTTTTGAGGTTTCTTCTGGATCAAACTGCCATTGCTAATTCATCTGAACTAAACTGCTGAGATTCTGACAATGCAGTTTGATTTTGCTCTAAAGAACTAATTCTAAACAGGTCCACGTTTTCCTTTGCCCTATTAATATTCCCTTTCCTCTACTTCTAATGGTGTGCTAAAAGGGAGGCTAAAGCATTTAAATACACTTATTAAAATAAGGTTTTAAAAAATATAAGCCTACAGGGATATCTACAGGAGGGACCAGGTAGGAAAGGTAGAAGCCTAGGGAGACAGTATGAGAGATGACTGGACTAGGTGAGCATTTAGGGGACCATGTAGAAACCTAGTACAGTACAAACTTCCTGGGATCTATGAAGGTGAGCCTAGAGAGAACTCCTAGTACTGGAGGATAGGACTATGAACTGGTCTTCTTCTGCAACCAGGCAAGGCTACAAATGATGGAACAGGGACACCAAACAAGCCACAGAACCTACCCACACCTGTTCTGCCTATCAGATGTGCTAGGGCTTACAGGAATGGCCAAGCAGTAACTAGTCTGAATTACCCAAGCCAGGAGAGGGCCAGGACCAGAAGAAGGATGGCTTAGAGATCTAAGTTATAAACAAACACAACTGATTTTAAAAAAAGTTAATGAAATGAATGTTTTTTAATTTTAATTTTAAAATTCACTTTACATCCTGGTCACAGTCTCCTCCCTCCCCTCTTTCCAGTTCTGTCCTTATAAATCTCCCCCATTTCCCCTACCTTTATCCTCAGAGAAGGTGATCTCCCTTGGGTACCACTCTACCGTAGGCCATGTAGCCACAGCAGGTGTAGGTATATCCACTCCCACTAAAGCCCAAACAAAGTAGGGGTTAGGGGAGCCAATGACATGGAACAGAGACCAAGGCAGTCCCTGCTCCACTTGTTAGGGGACCCACATGAAGACCAAGCTGCACATTTACTACAAATGAGTAGCGGATCTAAGGCCAGCTCCTGCATGCCTCCTAGTTGGTGGCTCAAGCTCTGTGAGCACCCATGGTCCCATGTTAGTTGATTCTTTGGGCGGTGTCCTTGACCCCTCCAACTTGCTTACTTCTATCCCCCGCTCATCTACAAAACTCCCTGGGCTCTGCCTAATGTTTGACTGTGGGTCTCTGCATGTGCCTCAATCCACTGCTGGATGAAGCTCTCAGGATACAGTTATCTAGGTTCCTGACATATCTGTCTTTCTGGCTCTGGGTTACTTTACTCAGGATGATATTCTCAAGTTCCATCTATTTGCTTGCAAAATTAATGATGCCTTTTTTAAAATAGCTGAAGTAGATGTCTGCATGTAGAAGACTGCAGATAGATACATATATTATCCTGCACAAAATTCAAGTCCAAGTGGATCAAAGACTTCAACGTAAAACCAGATACATTATATCTAATAGAACAGAATGTGAGGAATAGCCTTGAACTCCTTAGTTTAAGAGAAAACATCCTGTACAGAATAGCAACGTCTCAGGCTCTAAGATCAACAACTGATAAATGGGACTTCATGAAACTGAAAAGCTCCTGTAAGGCAAAGGACACTGTCAATAGGGCAAAACAGCAGCCTACAGATTGGGAAAGGATCTTCTTCAACTCTTCCAAAGAGAGGGGCTAATATTCAAAATTTATAGAGAACGCAAAAAATTAAACACCGACAATCCAAACAACCCAACTAAAAATGGGGTACAGCGCTAAACAGAGAATGCTCAACAGAGGAATCTCAAATGGCTGAGACACACTTAAAGAAACATTGAATAGCCTTAGTCACCAGGGAAATAAAAATCAAAATGACCCAGAGATTCTATCTTACGCCAGTCAGAATGGCTAAGATCAACACCCAAGTCATAGCATACACTCAGGAGGAGGTGGGGCAAGAGGGACACTCCTCCATCGCTGGTAAGATTGCAAACTTCTACAACCACTTTGGATAGAAATATTGCAGTTTCTCAGATAACTTGGAATACTCCTACACTTAGACCCAGCTACACTCCTGCGTATATACACCCAAAGATGCTCCACCATCCCCAAAAGATGCCTGCTCAACTATGTTCATAGCAGCTCTATTCATAATAGACAGAAATTGGAACAACCTAGATGGCCCTGGACTTTATACTGGATAAAGAAAATACGGTACATTTATACAATGGAATACTATTCAGCTGTGAAATGATTTCTTAATGATATTCTGCTGAACTCTAAATCATTGCCTAGCCCGGTTGCCATCAGAGAAGCTTCGTCTAGCAACTTATGGAAACAAATTCACAAACCCATAGGTGGACCTCAGGGAATCCTGTAGAAGAAAGGGAGGAATGATTATAGGAGAAAGAGGAGTCAGGAAAATCCACAGTCAACTAACTTGGATTTATAGGGGCTCACAGAGATTGAAGTGGGGAGCACAGAACCTGCCTGGGTCTGCTTTAGACCCTTTGGATATATGCTGTGGTTGTTTAGCTTGTGTTTTTTGTTGGACTTTTAACTGTGGGACCAGGGACTGTCTTTGATGCCTTTGCCAGCTTTGGGATCCTTTTCCTCCTACTGGTTGTCTTGTCCAGCCTACATATGAGGATTTATGCCTAGCCGTATTGCATGTTTTTATCCCTGAGACGCCTGCTCTTTCTGATGGGAAATGGAGTAGCAGTGTTTCTGGGGGAGAGGGGAGATGGGAGGAGAGGAAGGAGAAGAGGCTGTACTAGGAATGCATTGTGTGAAAAAAGGAATAAAGCAAAAGCTGAAGAACCGAAAGAAAGAAAGAAAGAAAGAAAGAAAGAAAGAAAGAAAGAAAGAAAGAGAGAAAGAAAGAGAGAAAGAAAGAAAGAAAGAAAGAAAGAAAGAAAGAAAGAAAGTAAGAAGGAAGGAAGGAAGGAAGGAAGGAAGGAAGGAAGGAAGGAAGGAAAGAAGGAAGAAAGAAAGTCCTTGATTTAACACTGTAAATATAGAGTCACTATTTTCTTTTGAGGTTGAGGGAAGACACAGTCTTTGACCTTAGATCTATGGGTGGAAGCACCTGAGAATCTCCATGCAGGAGCTGAGTGCTCAGTGCACTTATCACAGTATCTAGTTTCCGTGTCTGTGAGCAGTACTCCACACATATGTAATGGAATATGTTAGTCATTCTAGAACCCTACACATTTTGTTTCTGATGTTTTGGATCACCTCATTCACACACAGTAACATACATTTTGGGTTTTATAGAAAGGAATACATTGATTCACACATTCAATTTAGGATTTTAGAATAATCCTTATATTTCATTCATTATTTTATGCATTTAACTAATTTATTTCAATAACTCCTTGTGTCATGGAAAATTTATGCCTCTCTCGGTACTCGACACATGCTGGGACCTATTCTCTATGTTTATATTCCTAGTAGAGCAGGAACTTGCTGATTTTTTCTCAGACTGTAGGTAGGCAAGGCAACCTTCCAAATACTTTAGGTACCTTTAGGAAAAAAACAACCACACATAACAAAATAAAATACAATAAGACAAAAACACATCTTTGATGCCAGCACTTGGGAGACAGAGGCAAACATAGCTCTGTGAGTTGGAGACCAGCTGGGAGTCCAGAGACTACAGAGTCTCTACAGAGTGAGTTCCAGAATTGGAGAGAAACTCTGTCTCAAATAGCAAAAAAGACAAATCGAGGGAGCAGATCCAGATGGAGGGGAGGAGAGGACGAACGGGGAGGAGTAGGGCAAAGGAAACCACAATCAGGATAAATTATATGAGGAAAGAATCTATTTTCAATAAAAGAAAAAGAGAAGCAGGAAATAAAAAATACAAAACTGGAAGCCATAATACATGAACAAAACCTATAAGATAAAAAATTATGAATGAACGAATAATTGAATAAATTAAAATAAGGGCCTGGCACCATCTGCACATATTTTTAAACACAGAATGTTTCACTGTGTCCTGTTCAAAACAAAAGAGAAAGGAAAGATAGCTACTTTTAGAATATATTTAAATGAAAATCATTGTTCAAATGCAGAGTATGAAGAAGACACTCTCAACATTACTGAGATCAAAGTGATCCATTGTAATCTAAGTATTGTAATTACAAATAGCATGTGCCTATTAAAATTTATGTCTAACTGAACAGATTAATGTATTTTAACTTTAAGTATTCAAGGGATAATATTATGTGCATGTATACTTTCTTGACATACATCTGGGTAAACATCAAAAATCATGTTGTACAAATATTCTGGTCCAAAACATATAAACAAATAGTTTTTCTACCCCAACTGCAATATTCTTGAACATAAGTATATATCTGTTTATTGTGGTCTTCTGTGGTGTATATTTCATTAAAATGGCATGATAGTTAAAACATATTTCAGCTAAGGCATGTATTTCCTAACTTGATAAAGTAATTTGGAAGATGTCAACCCAAAGCGTAGAATGCTGACTGTCTTAGAGAAATAAAGGAGAGGCATGCTTATTCTAATAAGAATATGCATGGCCTGAAGTCACACCTTGTGGTACATCTAACAGTATTCTTGGTTTATCATATTTTGAAATCCACACCTCATATTTTCTACTTCCTTATATGGATGGTGCTAACAACACACATGGTAAAGCTATTAGCTCTCTAGTGGAATAGGATTTATGTAATTTCAGCTGTCAAATAATGTGGGGGGAGCATTCTGATAACAGGAGTCAAAATATGTTAGAAAAATAAACAATGATTCATCAATCACAGTTGTTATGTCAGTTAAAAAAATTAAATGTGCAGAATAAGACCATTTTGGAGAACCCAGTGACTTACACTTTTGAGGATCTTTTTTTTTAATCAATCAATATATTTTTATTCTTCAGCAAAACCATGTGTACTTATGAAATATCATTTTTTAAAATTTTTTTATTATTAACTTGAGTATTTCTTATATACATTTCCAGTGTTATTCCCTTTCCCGGTTTCCGGGCAAACATCCCCCTCTCCCCTCCCCTTCCCTATGGGTGTTCCCCTCCCAACCCTACCCCCATTGCCGCCCTCTCCCCAACAGTCTAGTTCACTGGGGGTTCAGTCTTAGCAGGACCCAGGGCTTCCCCTTCCACTGGTGCTCTTACTAGGATATTCATTGCTACCTATGAGGTCAGAGTCCAGGGTCAGTCCATGTATAGTCTTTAGGTAGTGGCTTAGTCCCTGGAAGCTCTGGTTGCTTGACATTGTTGTACATATGGGGTCTCGAGCCCCTTCAAGCTCTTCCAGTTCTTTCTCTGATTCCTTCAACGGGGGTCCTATTCTCAGTTCAGTGGTTTGCTGCTGGCATTCACCTCTGTATTTGCTGTATTCTGGCTGTGTCTCTCAGGAGCGATCACATCCGGCTCCTGTCGGTCTGCACTTCTTTGCTTCATCCATCTTGTCTAATTGGGTGGCTGTATATGTATGGGCCACATGTGGGGCAGGCTCTGAATGGGTGTTACTTCAGTCTCAGTTTTAATCTTTGCCTCTCCCTTCCCTGCCAAGGGTATTCTTGTCCCCCTTTTAAAGAAGGCGTGAAACATTCACATTTTGATCATCCGTCTTGAGTTTCATTTGTTCTAGGCATCTAGGGTAATTCAAGCATTTCGGCTAATAGCCACTTATCAATGAGTGCATACCATGTATGTCTTTCTGTGATTGGGTTAGCTCACTCAGGATGATGTTTTCCAGTTCCAACCATTTGCCTACGAATTTCATAAAGTCATTGTTTTTGATAGCTGAGTAATATTCCATTGTGTAGATGTACCACATTTTCTGTATCCATTCCTCTGTTGAAGGGCATCTGGGTTCTTTCCAGCTTCTGGCTATTATAAATAAGGCTGCGATGAACATAGTGGAGCACGTGTCTTTTTTATATGTTGGGGCATCTTTTGGGTATATGCCCAAGAGAGGTATAGCTGGATCCTCAGGCAGTTCAATGTCCAATTTTCTGAGGAACCTCCAGACTGATTTCCAGAATGGTTGTACCAGTCTGCAACCCCACCAACAATGGAGGAGTGTTCCTCTTTCTCTGCATCCTCGCCAGCATTTGCTGTCACCTGAGTTTTTGATCTTAGCCATTCTCACTGGTGTGAGGTGAAATCTCAGGGTTGTTTTGATTTGCCTTTCCCTTATGACTAAAGATGTTGAACATTTCTTTAGGTGTTTCTCAGCCATTCAGCATTCCTCAGCTGTGAATTCTTTGTTTAGCTCTGAACCCCATTTTTTAATAGGGTTATTTGTCTCCCTGTGGTCTAACTTCTTGAGTTCTTTGTATATTTTGGATATAAGGCCTCTATCTGTTGTAGGATTGGTAAAGATATTTTCCCAATCTGTTGGTTGCCGTTTTGTCCTAACCACAGTGTCCTTTGCCTTACAGAAGCTTTGCAGTTTTATGAGATCCCATTTGTCGACTCTTGATCTTAGAGCATAAGCCATTGGTGTTTTGTTCAGGAAATTTTTTCCAGTGCCCATGTGTTCCAGATGCTTCCCTAGTTTTTCTTCTATTAGTTTGAGTGTGTCTGGTTTGATGTGGAGGTCCTTGATCCACTTGGACTTAAGCTTTGTACAGGGTGATAAGCATGGATCGATATGCATTCTTCTACATGTTGCCCTCCAGTTGAACCAGCACCATTTGCTGAAAATGCTATCTTTTTTCCATTGGATGGTTTTGGCTCCTTTGTCAAAAATCAAGTGACCATAGGTGTGTGGGTTCATTTCTGGGTCTTCAATTCTATTCCATTGGTCTATCTGTCTGTCTCTGTACCAATACCATGCAGTTTTTATCACTATTGCTCTGTAATACTGCTTGAGTTCAGGGATAGTTATTCCCCCTGAAGTCCTTTTATTGTTGAGGATAGCTTTAGCTATCCTGGGTTATTGTTTATTCCAGATGAATTTGCAATTTGTTCTGTCTAACTCTTTGAAGAATTGGATTGGTATTTTGATGGGGATTGCATTGAATCTGTAGATCGCTTTTGGTAAAATGGCCATTTTTACTATATTAATCCTGCCAATCCATGAGCATGGGAGATCTTTCCATCTTCTGAGGTCTTCTTCAATTTCTTTCTTCAGTGTCTTGAAGTTCTTATTGTACAGATCCTTTACTTGCTTGGTTAAAGTCACACCGAGGTACTTTATATTATTTTGGTCTATTATGAAGGGTGTCGTTTCCCTAATTTCTTTCTCGGCTTGTTTCTCTTTTGTGTAGAGGAAGGCTACTGATTTATTTGAGTTAATTTTTTACCCAGCCACTTTGCTGAAGTTGTTTATCAGCTTTAGTAGTCCTCTGGTGGAACTTTTGGGATCACTTAAATATACTATCATATCGTCTGCAAATAGTGATATTTTGACTACTTCTTTTCCGATCTGTATCCCCTTGACCTCCTTTTGTTGTCTGATTGCTCTGGCTAGAACATCAAGAACTATATTGAATAAGTAGGGAGAGAGTGGGCATCCTTGTCTAGTCCCTGATTTTAGTGGGATTGTTTCAAGTTTCTCTCCATTTAGTTTAATGTTAGGAACTGGTTTGCTCTATATGGCTTTTACTATGTTTAGGTATGGGCCTTGAATTCCTATTCTTTCCAGGACTTTTATCATGAAGGGGTGTTGAATTTTGTCAAATGCTTTCTCAGCATCTAATGACATGATCATGTGGTTTTGTTCTTTCAGTTTGTTTATATAATGGATCACGTTGATGGTTTTCCGTATATTAAACCATCCCTGCATGCCTGGGATGAAGCCTACTTGATCATGGTGGATGATTGTTTTGATGTGCTCTTGGATTCAGTTTGCCAGAATTTTATTGAGTATTTTTGCGTCGATATTCATAAGGGAAATTGGTCTGACGTTCTCTTTCTTTGTTGGGTCTTTGTGTGGTTTAGGTATAAGAGTAATTGTGGCTTCATAGAAGGAATTCGGTAGTGCTCCATCTGTTTCAATTTTGTGGAATAGTTTGCATAATATTGGTATGAGGTCTTCTATGAAGGTCTGATAGAATTCTGCACTAAACCTGTCTGGACCTGGGCTCTTTTTGGTTGGGAGACCTTTAATGACTGCTTCTATTTCCTTAGGAGTTATGGGGTTGTTTAACTGGTTTATCTGTTCCTGATTTAACTTCGGTACCTGGTATCTGTCTAGGAAATTGTCCATTTCCTGAAGATTTTCAAGTTTTGTTGAATATAGGCTTTTATAGTAAGATCTGATGATTTTTTGAATTTCCTCTGAATCTGTCGTTATGTCTCCCTTTTTATTTCTGATTTTGTTAATTTGGACACACTCTCTGTGTCCTCCCGTTAGTCTGGCTAAGTGTTTATCTATCTTGTTGATTTTCTCAAAGAACCAACTTTTGGTTCTGTTGATTCTCTCTATGGTCCTTTTTGTTTCTACTTGGTTGATTTCAGCTCTGAGTTTGATTATTTCCTGCCTTCTACTCCTCCTGGATGTATTTGCTTCTTTTTGTTCTAGAGCTTTGAGGTGTGCTGTCAAGCTGCTGACATATGCTCTTTCCTGTTTCTTTCTGCAGGCACTCAGCGCTATGAGTTTTCCTCTTAGCACAGCTTTCATTGTGTCCTATAAGTTTGGGTATGTTGTACCTTCATTTTCATTAAATTCTAAAAAGTTTTTAATTTCTTTCTTTATTTCTTCCTTGACCAGGTTATCATTGAGTAGAGCATTGTTCAATTTCCACGTATATGTGGGCATTCTTCCCTTATTGTTATTGAAGACCAGTTTTAGGCCGTGGTGGTCCGATAGCACGCATGGGATTATTTCTATCTTTCTGTACCTGTTGAGGCCCGTGTTTTGACCAATTATATGGTCAATTTTGGAGAAAGTACCATGAGGAGCTGAGAAGAAGGTATATCCTTTTGTTTTAGGATAGAATGTTCTATAAATATCCGTTAAGTCCATTTGGCTCATGACTTCTCTTAGTCAGTCTACATCACTGTTTAATTTCTGTTTCCATGATCTGTCCATTGATGAGAGTGGGGTGTTGAAATCTCCCAATATTATTGTGTGAGGTGCAATGTGTGTTTTGAGCTTTAGTAAGGTTTCTTTTACGTATGTAGGTGCCCTTGTATTTGGGGCATAGATATTTAGGATTGAGAGGTCATCTTGGTTGATTTTTCCTTTGATGAATATGAAGTGTCCTTCCTTATCTTTTTTGATGACTTTTAGTTGGAAATTGATTTTATTTGATATTAGAATGGCTACTCCAGCTTGCTTCTTCTGACCATTTGCTTGGAAAGTTGTTTTCCAGCCTTTCACTCTGAGGTAGTGTCTGTCTTTGTCTCTGAGGTGTGTTTCCTGTAGGCAGCAGAATGCAGGGTCCTCGTTGCGTATCCATTTTGTTAATCTATGTCTTTTTATTGGGGAGTTGAGGCCATTGATATTGAGAGATATTAAGGAATAGTGATTATTGCTTCCCGTTATATTCATATTTGGATGTGAGGTTATGTTTGTGTGCTTTCATTCTCTTTGTTTTGTTGCCAAGACGATTAGTTTCTTGCTTCTTCTAGGGTATAGCTTGCCTCCTTATGTTGGGCTTTACCATTTATTATCCTTTGTAGTGCTGGATTTGTAGAAAGATATTGTGTAAATTTGGTTTTGTCATGGAATATCTTGGTTTCTCCATCAATGTTAATTGAGAGTTTTGCTGGATACAGTAACCTGGGCTGGCATTTGTGTTCTCTTAGGGTCTGTATAACATCAGTCCAGGATCTTCTGGCCTTCATAGTTTCTGGCGAGAAGTCTGGTGTGATTCTGATAGGTCTGCCTTTATATGTTACTTGACCTTTTTCCCTTACTGCTTTTAATATTCTTTCTTTATTTTGTGCGTTTGGTGTTTTGACAATTATGTGACGGGAGGTGTTTCTTTTCTGGTCCAATCTGTTTGGAGTTCTGTAGGCTTCTTGTATGTCTATGGGTATCTCTTTTTTTAGGTTAGGGAAGTTTTCTTCTATGATTTTGTTGAAGATATTTACTGGTCCTTTGAGCTGGGAGTCTTCACTCTCTTCTATACCTATTATCCTTAGGTTTGATCTTCTCATTGAGTCCTGGATTTCCTGTATGTTTTGGACCAGTAGCTTTTTCCGCTTTACATTATCTTTGACAGTTGAGTCAATGATTTCTATGGAATCTTCTGCTCCTGAGATTCTCTCTTCCATCTCTTGTATTCTGTTGGTGAAGCTTGTATCTACAGCTCCTTGTCTCTTCTTTTGGTTTTCTATATCCAGGGTTGTTTCCATGTGTTCTTTCTTGATTGCTTCTATTTCCATTTTTAATTCCTTCAACTGTTTGCTTGTGTTTTCCTGGAATTCTTTCAGGGATTTTTGCGATTCCTCTCTGTAGGCTTTTACTTGTTTATTAATGTTTTCCTGTGCTTCCCTAAGTGTGTTCATGTCTTTCTTGAAGTCCTCCAGCATCATGATCAAATATGATTTTGAAACTAGATCTTGCTTTTCTGGTGTGTTTGGATATTCCATGTTTGTTTTGGTGGGAGAATTGGGCTCCGATGATGGCATGTAGTCTTGGTTTCTGTTGCTTGGGTTCCTGCGCTTGCCTCTCGCCATCAGATTATCTCTAGTGTTACTTTGTTCTGCTATTTCTGACAGTGGCTAGACTGTCCTATAAGCCTGTGTGTCAGGAGTGCTGTAGACCTGTTTTCCTCTCCTTCAGTCAGTTATGGGGACAGAGTGTTCTGCTTTCGGGCGTGTAGTTTTTCCTCTCTACAAGTCTTCAGCTGTTCCTGTGGGCCTGTGTCTTGAGTTCACCAGGCAGCTTTCTTGCAGCAGAAAATTTGGTCTTACCTGTGGTCCCGAGGCTCAGGTTCGCTCGTGGGGTGCTGCCCAGGGGCTCTCTGCAGCGGCAGCAACCAGGAAGACCTGTGCCGCCCCTTCCGGGAGCTTCAGTGCACCAGGGTTCCAGATGGTCTTTGGCTTTTTCCTCTGGCGTCCGAGATGTGTGTGCAGGGAGCAGTCTCTTCTGGTTTCCCAGGCTTGTCTGCCTCTCTGAAGGTTTAGCTCTCCCTCCCACGGGATTTGGGTGCAGAGAACTGTTTATCCGGTCTGTTTCCTTCAGGGTCCGGCGGTGTCTCTGGCAGGTGTCCTGCTGCTCCTGGGCCCTCCCCCACGGGAGCCCAGAGGCCTTATACAGTTTCCTCTTGAGCCAGGGATGTGGGCAGGGGTGAGCAGTGTTGGTGGTCTCTTCCACTCTGCAGCCTCAGGAGTGCCCACCTGACCAGGCGGTTGGGTCTCTCCATTTTCATTAAATTCTAAAAAGTCTTTAATTTCTTTCTTTATTTCTTCCTTGACCAGGTTATCATTGAGTAGAGCATTGTTCAATTTCCACGTATATGTGGGCATTCTTCCCTTATTGTTATTGAAGACCAGTTTTAGGCCGTGGTGGTCTGATAGCACGCATGGAATTATTTCTATCTTTCTGTACCTGTTGAGGCCCGTTTTTTGACCAATTTTATGGTCAATTTTGGACAAAGTACCATGAGGAGCTGAGAAGAAGGTATATCCTTTTGCTTTAGGATAGAATGTTCTATAAATATCTGTTAAGTCCATTTGGCTCATGACTTCTCTTAGTCTGTCTACGTCTCTGTTTAATTTCTGTTTCCATGATCTGTCCATTGATGAGAGTGGGGTGGTGAAATCTCCTACTATTATTGTGTGAGGTGCAATGTGTGTTTTGAGCTTTAGTAAGGTTTCTTTTACGTATGTAGGTGCCCTTGTATTTGGGGCATAGATATTTAGGATTGAGAGTTCATCTTGGTGGATTTTTCCTTTGATGAATATGAAGTGTCCTTCCTTATCTTTTTTGATGACTTTTAGTTGAAAATTGATTTTATTTGATATTAGAATGACTACTCCAGCTTGCTTCTTCCGACCATTTGCTTGGAAAGTTGTTTTCCAGCCTTTCACTCTGAGGTAGTGTCTGTCTTTGTCTCTGAGGTGTGTTTCCTGTAGGCAGCAGAATGCAGGGCCCTCGTTGCATATCCAGTTTTTTAATCTATATCTTTTTATTGGGGAGTTGAGGGCATTGATGTTGAGAGATATTAAGGAATAGTGATTATTGCTTCCTGTTATATTCATATTTGGATATGAGGTTATGTTTGTGTGCTTTTCTTCTCTTTGTTTTGTTGCCAAGACGATTAGTTTCTTGCTTCTTCTAGGGTATAGCTTGCCTCCTTACATTGGGCTTTACCATTTATTATCCTTTGTAGTGCTGGATTTGTAGAAAGATATTGTGTAAATTTGGTTTTGTCATGGAATATCTTTGTTTCTCCATCTATGTTAATTGAGAGTTTTGCAGGATACAGTAACCTGGGCTGGCATTTGTGTTCTCTTATGGTCTGTATGACATCAGTCCAGGATCTTCTGGCCTTCATAGTTCCTAGTGAAAAGTCTGGTGTGATTCTGATAGGTCTGCATTTATATGTTACTTGACCTTTTTCCCTTACTGCTTTTAATATTCTTTCTTTATTTTGTGCGTTTGGTGTTTTGACAATTATGTGACGGGAGGTGTTTCTTTTCTGGTCCAATCTATTTGGAGTTCTGTAGGCTTCTTGTATGCCTATGGGTATCTCTTTTTTTAGGTAAGGGAAGTTTTCTTCTATGATTTTGTTGAAGATATTTACTGGTCCTTTGAGCTGGGAGTCTTCACTCTCTTCTATACCTATTATCCTTAGGTTTGACCTTCTCATTGAGTCCTGGATTTCCTGTATGTTTTGGACCAGTAGCTTTTTCCGCTTTACATTATCTTTGACAGTTGAGTCACTGATTTCTATGGAATCTTCTGCTCCTGAGATTCTCCCATCCATCTCTTGTATTCTGTTGGTGAAACTTGTATCTACAGCTCCTTGTCTCTTCTTTTGGTTTTCTATATCCAGGGTTGTTTCCATGTGTTCTTTCTTGACTGCTTCTATTTCCATTTTTAATTCCTTCAACTGTTTGATTGTGTTTTCCTGGAATTCTTTCAGGGATTTTTGTGACTCCTCTCTATGGTCTTCTACTTGTTTATTTATGATTTCCTGGAATTCTTTCAGGGATTTTTGAGATTCCTCTCTGTAGGCTTCTACTTGTTCTCTAAGGGAGTTCTTCACGTCTTTCTTGAAGTCCTCCAGCATCATGATCAAACATGATTTTGAAACTAGATCTTGCTTTTCTGGTGTGTTTGGATATTCCATATTTGTTTTGATGGGAGAATTGGGCTCCGATGGTGCCATGTAGTCTTGGTTTCTGTTGCTTGGGTTCCTGCGCTTGCCTCTCACCATCAGATTATCTCTAGTGTTACTTTGTTCTGCTATTTCTGACAGTGGCTAGACTGTCCTATAAGCCTGTGTGTCAGGAGTGCTGTAGACCTGTTTTCCTGTTTTCTTTCAGCCAGTTATGGGGACAGAGTGTTCTCCTTTCGGGCGTGTAGTTTTTCTTCTCTACAGGTCTTCAGCTGTTCCTGTGGGCCTGTGTCTTGAGTTCACCAGGCAGGTCACTTGCAGCAGAAAAGTTGGTCTTACCTGTGGTCCTGAGGCTCAAGTTCGCTCTCGGGGTGCTGCCCTCGAGCTCTCTACAGCTGCAGCAACCAGGAAGATCTGCGCCTCTGTTTCCGGGAGCTTCAGTGCACCAGGGTTCCAGATGGCATTTGATGTTTTCCTCTGGAATCAGTAATGTGTGCAGTGTGCAGTCTCTTCTGGTTTCCCAGGCGTGTCTGCCTCTCTGAAGGTTTAGCTCTCCCTCCCACGGGATTTGGGTGCAGAGAACTGTTTATCCGGTCTGTTCCTTCAGGTTCCAGCGGTGTCTCAGAGGCAGAGGTCCTGCCGCTCCTGGGCCCTCCCCCACGGGAACCCAGAGGCCTTATACAGTTTCCTCTTGGGCCAGGGATGTGTGCAGGGGTGGGCAGTGTTGGTGGTCACTTCTGCTCTGCAGCCTCAGGAGTGCCCACCTGACCAGGTGGTGAGGTCTCTCTCCCACGGGGTTTGGGAGCAGAGAGCTGCTGCGGGCCGGGATCCGCGGGTGTGGGACTCCCGGTAAACACAGGAAGTGCCTGGTCCTAGAGGAATTCTGCCTCTGTGTGTCCTGAGTTCACCAGGCAGGTCTCTTGCAGCAGAAAAGTTGGTCTTACCTGTGGTCCCGAGGCTCAAGTTTGCTCGCGGGGTGCTGCCCACAATCTCTCTGCAGCGGCAGCAACCAGGAAGATCTGCGCCGCCGTTTCCGGGAGTTTCAGTGCACCAGGGTTCCAGATGGCGTTTGGTGTTTTCCTCTGGTGTCAGAAATGTGTGCAAAGTGCATTCTCTTCTGGTTTCCCAGGCGTGTCTGCCTCTCTGAAGGTTTAGCTCTCCCTCCCACGGGATTTGGGTGCAGAGAACTGTTTATTCGGTCTGTTCCTTCAGGTTCCCTAAATATCTTAATAGAGTATAATCAATTCCTTGTTTTAACAGACAGCTTGTAAAATCTCTGGGCTCCTTAAAAATCATGAATGAGAAGTCATTGTGATGAAGTTATCTGATATGCTTATTTTATTGTGTCCTTTCTGTCTCCTTGTCTCTCTTTGTCTCTGTCCACCTCTGTCTCTCTATCTCTGTCTCTGTCTTTCTTTTTTTGTGTTTTTTATTTTATTTTTATTAGATATATTTCTTTCCTTACATTTCAAGTATCATTCCCTTTCCTGGTTTCCTGTCCATAAGCCCCCATCCACTCTCTCTCCCCCATAGAGATATTCCCCCCATCCATCTCCTTCCCCCTTACTGCCTCCATCCCCCATATTCCCCTGCACTGGGGATCCAACCTTGGCAAGACCAAGGGCTTCCCCTTCCACTGGTGCCCTAACAAGGCTATTCTCTGCTACATATGCAGTTGGAGCCCTGGGTAAGTCCATGTATTGTCTTTCCGTAGTGGTTTAGCCCATGGAAGCTCTTGTTGGTTGGCATTGTTGTTCTTATGGGTTTGTAAGCTCCTTCAACTCTTTCAATACTTCCCCTCAAGGGGTTCCTGTTCTCAGTTCAGTGGTTTGCTGCTAGCATTGACCTCTGTATTGGACATGCTCTGGATGTGTCTCTCAGGAGAGATATATAGCCGGTCCCTTTCAGCATGCATTTTTAAGCTTCATCAATCTTACCTAGTTTTGGTGGCTGAATATATATGGGCCACATGTAGGGCAAGCTCTGAATGGCTGTTCCTTGAGTTGCTGCTCTAAACTTTGCTTCCATATCCCCCCCTATGGATATTTTCCCCTTTTTAGAAGGAGTGGGAGCATCTACATTTTGGTCATCCTTCTTCTTGAGCTTCCTGTGATCTGTGGATTGCAGCTTGGGAAGTTCCAGCTTTTGGGCTAATATCCACTTATCAATTAGTGCATACCAAGTGTGTTTTTCTGTGATTGGGTAGCCTCACTCAGGATGAAGTTTTCTTAAAAGCAACTTTAAACCAGTTTCTTTTGTAAAGCCGAAAGTATCAGAAAGTTATAAAGGAATGTTACATTCCTACCAGCAAGAAAATACTTTCTTTGTGACTTTAATTACAAAGGAAATAGCCTTTCTTTGTACTTCTTCATTAGGAAATTAAGGAGTAAATAAAGTATCATCCTCTTCTTTAACCCCACACTTTCTATCTATCACTATCTAGTATAAAAGCCTTATTTTGAGTCCTTTTTTGGTTTTATTCCCTGTATTTATTTACAAAGAGACGTGCCTTGTTTAAGATTTAGATCTCCAGAGACTGACCTGAGACCAGGTGTTGCATATAGATAGCTCAGTGTGGTGAGCTCTTGTGGACTGTCCCTCTAATATACATTTATTAATATACACATATATTAAGGAAGAGAAAAAAGCCACTTTAGGCAGAGGATATGGTGCTGTTGATAACAAATTGGTCTGAGTTTCCCCAAATTAATTTTCTATACTCCTATCAGCCAATCCCTGGCCAGCCCCTGGTCAAATACTCAAAAAATTTTTGAAATTGGGCAGTTGCCTTGAAGAAGGGGATCTAAGTGAAGGGGTATCTTTTATGTCTCCTTAGAGAATTGAAATTTCTACTGATTTAGTGAACATCATTTGTGCAGAAAATCACAATGCACTTCTATTTTCAGGTTTCTCTCTCTAGAAGACATGAACAGAGTTTGTCTTTAGAGTCCATTCATGTATCATGAGGACCTTGATGCTGGTTTCTAAATATTCTCACAGTGTTCTTTCATCACACTGGATCTCTAGGGAATTAAAAAGTGGAGCGCATATTATCATTGTCACTCCGAGAGGATACGTAGACCTACCTCATTCATTCCACCAAATACCTTAAGATTATGTCATTGGTTTATGTCTATTTTTATTGTTTTCCTTTCTGTGTTTTGTAATGCAAAAATGTTTAAGTATTTTTCAGGACTTACTTTTTTATTTTAAATTTTGTTTTAGCTCAAGATAGGATACAAAATATAACATCATTGAACTTGTGTAAAATAATTATTCTGTCATATATGTGCTATGAAAATAATACTGTATTGAAGTAACATTCTAAATTGTTTGAAGAATTATTTACTGATGTTTGGAAGTTATTACACTTTTAGATCAGTTTCTTAATTGTAACGAAAGCAATGGATTTCATTATGGCCTCCACAGGCTTCAGTGTCATTATACGTTGACCTAACAGATGCTTCTCCAGTGCTCCCTCCCTCTCACTGGTTCCTATCCTTCCCTTCTCAGCGTCTATCTACGTGTATTTTACTGTCCTCTCTTCTTCCTTCCCTGAAGATCTATTCCTTCTCATGATCTCCTTTCTACTTTCATGACCTGTACATACAGACACACAAACATATACATGTACATATATGTTCACATATACATACATATGTATACATAATTTTAAACTTAGTTTCCACACGTAAGTGAAAATATTCCCTGTTTTTTGGACCTGACTTTTTGCAACAAAATGCTTTCCTCTTCCACCAGCTTCCTGTAAATGCTGCGATTTCATTTTCCTTTACTGTTAAACACAATTTTGTTGTGTCTATGTACTGCATTCTCTTTGTCTATTCTTCTATCAATAGACATCAGGCTGACTCCCTTCTTTAGTCACTGTGAACAGTGCTGCAATAAATACTTGAATGTGCAAACATCTTTCTGTCTAAGCGAGGACTGTGATGTATACCAAGTCCTTTGGCATAAGTGAATGGATGTGTCATGATTAGGTTTTGGTTTTGGTTTTTGAAATGCCATATACTGTTTTCCGCCATGTTTGTACAGATTCACACTCACACTAGCAATATCTAAGAGTTTCCTTTTCTCAACAGCCTCGCTAGCAAGATTTGGTTGTTGTTCATGTTTGTGTGTGCTAGCTATACTGACTGGAATGAGATGAATCTCAAAGCAATGTTAATCATTTCCTTTCTGGCTAAGGATATTGAAAACTTTTCCAAATATTTATCAGACATTCGTGTTTCTTCTTATGAGAGCTTTGTATTCAGTTTTTGTGTTCATTTTTAAATAGATGATTCTGTGAGTGTTTAAGCTTCTCAGTTTTTTGTATTAAAGACACTAATCTCCTATCTGTTATGTAGTTGGAAAACATATTTTCCCTTCTATAAGTTGCTTCTTCACTCTGAGGATGTGTTGCTTTGTCAGACTGAAGCTGTCTGACCACATGAACTCGCTTTAGTCAGTACTGTAGACTGTTCCAATGCTGCTTGAGTGCTTTGTAAAAGATCTGCCTACAATCTGCACTTATAGCTTTGTTTCTCTCTAGAGTTTTCAAAGTTTCAAGATTTACATTAAGGTACTTGGCATATTTTTTAATAGACACAGGTCTATTTTCATTCTTCTACATGAGAAAAACAGTTTCCTGAGCTCCACTCTCTAAGGAGTCTGCCTTTTCTTAAGTGTATGTTTGGGGCACCTTTTAAAAATTAGGTGGCTTGCTTTATCTCTGAGTCCTCTGCTCCACGCATCAACTTTTGTGCAAGGACCATGCTATTTTCTCTTTCTGGCCCTGGAATATTATTGGAAATTTTATATTATAACACACATATCATCATTCTTATAATTGTTTTGGCTATTCAATGTCTTTTGCATTTCCATGTGAAACTTGAGATTTTTTTTTCTACTTCTGTAAAAGATTTGTCATTGGCGACTTTGATAAGGATTATATTGAAACCATAACTTACTTTTGGTAACATAGTCATTTTTATAATATTAATTCTGCCAATCCATGAATATAGGAGTTTTTCTCTCTGAATACAAACATCTTCTAATGTTTTCTTCCATTTATACTAGTGACAAAGAGTGAACAAAGGTTCCCGGCACATATGCAAGTCTTTTTCAAATAGTAAACAGAAAATAAGTATATTGGTGAATTCCAGGTGGACACAGGTACAGTGTGTGTCATTTAATTCGACTTATTTTATAAGATCATATAGGGAAGAATAAGTAACTATGTGAGTGAATCTATTTCCTTCGTCTTGGACCCTTCAGCGCTGGGAGCTGGGCAAGGGAACGAGGTTTTTGATTGGCTAACCAGTGTCTGGTGATGGAAGTGGAACGTTTTCATGTTTAAGGTTATTACAGCCAACTTAAGGCTGTTTTACAAACGACTGTGTTTGCAGTATTGCAAAGACAATCCAGATGAGAGCATAAAACTTCATGCTGAATATAGAGAGAAAACTGCCGGTGCACTGGTATAAACAGTTCTAGGGCCCTACGGAAAAGGGAATCCTGACTTGAATTCCACACATGTATAGCAGATAGATAGATAGATAGATAGATGACAGACAGACAGATAGTATGTTAATTATGGTAATTATTATAAAAAACAACCAGAGATGATATTTATCTGAGCATTATGGACAATTTGAATTTGTTAAATCATTTCTTTCCTATAATAACACAGTGGTGGAGACCTGGTATCATTTCCACTGTTTTGTCTGAAAGAACCCAGGGAAGCAAAATATGAGTGAGGTTGGTTAAAATGCCATTAAACGCTGTATAGGACTAGATTTTATTATATCAAGCTATTTCAGTTGTTGTCCAAGACTTCATCGGATGGGATTTCAAGGTGATAACATATCTTCGCTTTTGTGGATTTGCTTGTGACGTGTCACATGCTGCCTTGATAGAAGTCAGAAGCGATGCTGGTAGGACACACATCTCCTGTGAGAGACTCAGTTACTAAAATGCTTTCAACTGCTCTTCGTTTGACAATGCTTTATCTCTCATTTTGGTAAATACTATTTAACTTACGATGTTTTGGTAAATTCTTGTTTAACTGCAGTGCTTTAAATCATTTGCAGAAAATGGAATTATATCAAACATCCTGACAGCATCTATTCAAATACTTTTTTTCTTTTCACATGACTTATGTTTATTGATGTTCTATTATTAAACCATTCTTACATTCCTAGACTAAATCTAATTAGTAGAAATGATCACTTAAATCATATTTCTGTGTTTGGGTTGGGAGTTCTTAATTTAAACATTTTGCTTTTAGATGCTGTATTCTGCAGAACACTGCAATTACATTAATATCTCAGCAGAAAAATGCATGAATATTTACAGTGGATAGCACAAAGCTTATGAGTTCGTGTTTTCTAATAAACATTTTTTGTACATACATACACATGTTGTATGCATATGTGTGTGTATGTGTGTGTGTGGTGTGTATGTGTGTAAAATTATTTTCTTCATTTACCTTGGGTTTTAGTAAATACTATTCAACTAATTTCTGTGTGTATGTGTGCGTGTGTGTGGTGTGTGTGGTGTGGTGTGTGTGTGTGTGTGTGTGTGTGTGTGTGTGTGTGTGTGTATTTGCCTTGGATATAAAAGCTGAGAAGAACAGCGAACCTCTGTGGATTTCTGCATCTGATTATTTATGTCCTGAAGTGATATGATTTTTAAATTCTGTATAGCTATTAATATGTTCGATAGTTATCCTTCACGATAAAATCTACTTTTATTTAGCATTTATACTTTTGGGGATATATTTAATAAATATGTATTACAATAATAAATGTATTACTCTGAAAAATTCAGTGATAAGAACTGAGATAAGTCCTGGAATTTAGAAGGTGTTTAGAGACCTAGGTGAGAAACAGCATAGGAATCAGAAAAAAATGTCTTCCAGACGATCTCTAAAACACAGAGAGACTCCTAGTAGCAAAATAATGTTGTCAGTACCTTTGAGCCTGCAGTCACACAGGTTCAAGGTGAGGGAAACAGATCAGCAGAGGCTCTAGTGATAGCAAATACCTTCTGGTTTGGGAGAAATCAAGAAATCCTTCCCACACTCTTCTTTTGTTCCGGTTTCCCTTGTATCTATATGGATCCTCTTGACTCTGCATTCCTCACATCATCAGAGCCAGCACCAGTATCTTCAGAGGCAGCCTGTCACCTGCAACAATATTGACATCTCACTCTCAAGCTTATCGTGGGAGTTTGAGTTTCTAGGTCTTCCTTACCAATGACAATCATGAGAAAGTCAGTTGTCATGTTCAGAAACCCTTGGGAGCTATAAAACAGAATTTACCGGAGCTACTAGGAGCTGTAGTTTTCCTTACACATATGTGATAGCTAAATTCACATCCTCTCATTAGCATTTCAGACCAGAGCTATTTATTGAGAAATCACCCATTAGGAGGGTTAAAAAACATCTATGAATTAAGTCTTTGAGGGGTGAACTACCTTACATAGTTTGCTTAATAATCTAGGTTTTTTTTAGATTTGGAATGGACTGGGAAGGAATGATGTATGTCATATAATGGAACTTCAGGGTTATATCTGAAGTCTAGTATGTTCTACCCGCTCCTGTGAACCACTGGAGAGAGTTCCAGAGTACACCTCTTCAGGGTTCTTACCATCATTCCAATGTCTGTTTGGATCTGAATTTTACTTTAGATAGCGTTAGATAGCAATCCTCACACCTATCCTACCTTTAATTTTGTTTATTTACTTTTTAAAGTTCATGGATTTTGAATTTTTCGTGTATATTAGTGTTTTGTCTGTATATCTGTCTGTGTGAGGGTGCTGGATCTTGGAGTTACAGTTGTGAGCTGCCATGTGGGTGCTGGAAATTGAACCAGAATCTTCTGGAAGAATAGTTAGTGCTCTTACCTGCCGAGCCAACTCCCCAGTCCCACTTATTTTAAAGAGAAACTTCTAGCTCATAGCTTTTCTTTTCCCAGTATCTATGGACTAGATAAATAAACATTACTTTTGAAGAGTTTACTTTAAACTTCTGACTCCAGAAAAACAGAGGAGTCTGTATGCTTTAAATAAGGATGTATTTACATTTTTTTCCTGTTAATCTAACTATAGAAATGCATCAATCACACAAATGTTTTGGGCAAAATTCTCTTATTATTTACATGTGTTTCTCAAAAGTGTCACAAATGGAATTCTTTTCACTTAAAGGTTGCTGCTTTCCTTGTCAAATCAATAGTCAAACTTTTAAAAATGTTAGAAGATCACAGAATGATCTTTAATTTTTAATCAAATATACTCTTCTTAATAAAGAAAAAACTTTCAGCTGGTCAGCTAGCAATGCCAGTAGAGGAAAGAATATCTGGTTATTCAGAGACTTTGTCTGTCTCAGATATTTTTCTCTTCATCACAATTCCTTTGGAAAGATTACTGAGGTTTCTATCATCAGAAAATATTGATACATTTTAGTGGCAAATTCCTGGTATTTGTCAAAGATTACTGGGACTACTGGGTTGAGTGTACAGAAAGAGAGACACAGAAGGCAGTAGGAAGAGGTGAGGGGCAGTAGCTATGGACAGAATCACTTGAACAAAACTTAGAGGGAATGGACACTGTCTACAGCCGTAGGTGTTCCCTTGGAAGCCCCATGCATTCTCTGCTTCATTAGGGAATACTTCTTACTAGATTTCACAATCTCCCTGATTGATTACTATTTCTGCCACTATGTTCTGGAGCAGGGCTCCCTTCCATTTTGTAGCTAGCTCCCTACACGTGCTTCTGAGTCTTCTCGGGACTACTTGACTGTGGGTGTAATGCAACTAACTGCTTCCTGTTTCCTCCATGTTGACTTCCCTTCAGTGACAGACTATAACCTAGAACTGGGAATGAGTTGTTTTAACGTATAACATTTAATAAAAACTACATTTCACAAAAGTCAAAGTGGAAAAATCATCCTAAAATAAAGGATTTTGGAGGAAAGTCATTAATCAACTCTCCCAGCATACAGATAATTGAGAATATTTGAGGGGGGGTGCTTTGCAGAGGGGAGACAGAGAAGGGGGACAACATTCAAAATGTAAATAAATAAAATAATTAACAAAGATGTATTTGAGGTGCTTATAAACAAAACTTTATAGAAATCTACTTGGCTTTTAATGTAAACTGAATTTGGGGCAAGAAATGAAAAATGTCCACACAGTATGGATGGGGCTTTTGAGATCTTAGAGCCTCTCAGTTCTGTTTCTAATACCAACATTTAACCAATGTTCTATAATAATTTTGAGGTCCTAAAATGAAAGGTGAGATAGCTGTTGAATATGTGTAGCAGCGAAATCTTTTCTACAATGTTCTCTTTCAGTAGTAACAAAAATGTGTTTGGAAACTGACTGGATTATTAGTTACTACGGAAAATCAGTAATGCTTTACAAATTCTTAAGCCAGAAACAATTAACCTGCTCATATCTGCTCCATTCCTATTTCTACTCTTCAGCTGCTGTTTGTAATTTGTATGTGTTTATTTTGCTTTGTTTTGATATAGAATGTGTCCATAAATCAACAACTAGTTTTCTACTTACTGGGTTGCCCAGGCTCCTTGAGTCATTCCCCTGCCTCTGCTTGCCTGGAGCTGGGATGACAGTTGTGTGTCACAGTACCCTCCTCCCAAAACTCTCATTGAGGACAATACACAGGCATCAAAATACATCTTTATCCAAGCCAGTGCCCATCTTAAGGCTCAGAGCAAGACCAGGCTGCCATCTTTTATTCAGTGTTGATGAAATAATAGAAAGCAGATGGGAGGGCACCAAGCACACAGGCAGACACAGCAGCTCAGACCCAAAAAGGAGCTGAGGCTCTGGTGTTTGTCATTCATTCATGGGAAAAGGTAAAAAGCATGGAATTACACAGCAGAGCTTTATGGGAAGAATAAAATTGTCTTTGTAGACAGCAATGAAGAATTTAAAGGAACAAAATCTAGATCTTGCATTTGATATCCATTCCAAACAGTGACCTTAAGAAAATGATATTATAAGACCTGCTTTCTCTCCCAGCAATAATTTGACGCCACCTCTTGCCCCAGCTAATGTTCATGCTGATGAAGCCTACCACCTCTGCAAGCAGAAGCCCAGGTTCCTCTCGAATGCTCACTTCCGCTCACATGAGTTTCTGTGGTGACCCTGGACTTGCCTAAGTACTTAAGGAGTTGGAATGGCTAAGGAACAGGGTGCAGAGCAGCAGGGATGGGGTCCCACAGCCTTGGAGCCTAGATGTTTGCTGAATATGTTTAAGTTAATAGACATGACCGTGAAGAGCAGAATTTGGACCAGGCCATCGCAAAGATGATTCATTCCAGTAGTGAAGCACATTTAAAGTGTGTATCAAAGATTGACTATGATTTATAGCTCGAGATATGTGTAACAACTGAAGACAATATTTTATATGAATCAGACAGCGTCTTTCACCCCAAAATATGATTTTTATTTCTGTCAGCGACTCTTTTATTCATGGCAAACACACATACAAAAACAAACAAAAACCTGTTTTCTTTAGAAGCACCTTCCAATTATTTTTAATAGAAATACTATGAGTTTATCATGGCCTCCTCATAATCCCAAGCACCTAATAGTCCCAGCTGAGATTTCTGAAGCCATCAATCAGAGAAGCAGCACCATTTGGAGGTGTTCGTTTTTACTGGGGTCACTAACGTGGGTGTGAATAGCAATAGTGTGCTCCGGCTCCTGATTCAGCTGCGAAGCCACTGTTGATATGCAGGAAACGCTCTGTAAATAGAGAACATCATGTGGTGCCGAAAGGATGTTCATTCTCTGCTCTTTCAGCCCTTTGCCTGCGGATAGCCACAGTGAGCACAAGTCTGCATCCTAGCTCTAGAAAAGTTAGACTCCAGTTCAAGCTTGACTTTTTTTTTTTCTTAGTGCCACAGGCATATTACGGAGCTACTCCATTTCTTTTGCATGGCAATAATGAAGTCACTTATCAGGTTACCATTCCTAAGAATTTTTCCCTATCTCTATCCCTTTCCCTCGCTTCATTGTTTTTCTAGAAGCTACTGTTAGAGTCAGTATCTTTTCCCCATCTTGCTCACCACCATCTCCCTCCCTATTCTACCTCCCATAGTACCTGAGATCAGCCTTGTTTAATTCTATCTCCAAGTGCAGTGCTTCAGGGCCTTTGGATAATTCTCCTTGGCTAGTTGTAACATTATCTGTCCATTGGCTACCTTTCCTTGACTCTCCCTAATGAAGCAGCTCATTTAAAAAGTGCATGAGAATCGTTTAGCTGTAGATGGTTCATAAAAAAAATTGGAAGTATTATTTAGGTTGTCAAACTGCTACTATCAAGATTGAAAGATAAGATGCCACTCTTAGCAAGAGCAGATGTTTGGGGCATGCCTTTGTCACCCATCTGTTTATTAATGAGGGCTAAGCCAGAGCTTTGGGAGAGTGTGGCTATATTTACTTTAAAACGCATTCCATTGGCTTTCAATTTACATCACAACGAAAGTGTGTATAATGTGGCAGAAATGTTTTATGTGATTAAGAACTGTTTATTCTGGATTTGTAATTAATTTAATTGTAACATCTAGAGGACTGCAATTTTGAAAAACTTTCACTCTTGATTGCCTATTATTCACATGACAACAGTGAAAGAATGTGTCACTGTTATAAATGGAAACGTAGCAAGCAGTTGTCCTGATTTAATAACATTTAAAAAGAAAAAGTGGAAAGTTCTGTGTAAATCATACATGTATATAAAGGTGGCAGAAAGAACACCGGGGTTTTCTTGTAACATTTAGATCAGAGCAGAGAGACACAACACTCAGTCACTGTCCTACAAACACACTCTCGTGATTTTCCTCCTCAGCTTGCTGCATAGGAGTTTCATTTCTTAATAAAAGCAAAGTGACGAAAAGAATTCATTCAGCTGCTGTGTTAAAGGGTCTTCTTAGAGCCAGGTCCCATTTTAAGGTCAGCAATAGACCTTCATTTGTTTCAACTATGGTTTTACTAAATCCAGTCACACATTAAAAGGAAGTAGTTGATTAGTTACGCTGTACTAACAAAGAAAAGTTATGACACCATATTGATCTATGTTATGGCAAAACTCTGACCCCACAGAAATGATTGGTGTCATTAAAAAGATTGATTGAAATGCACGGGAGTCATAATTCAATGAATTGGTAAGAATGGAGCCATCGAATTCACTGTATGACTTTTTTCACTCTGATGCAGAACGAAGATCCCATTCACACTGGTCTCAAGGCTGCACTGTACCACAGGAAGCGTTGTTCAAATGGGCAGAGAGTAAGCCTGCACTTTTCATGTCCGTTTAGCTATATCAACTCAACATAATTACATTCAGTAAGTAATTTCTTCTTCAGAACAGAGTCCTAAGACAGTGATCTGTTTATAGTCCAAGCACGAACGGACGGATCCTAATTATTTCCTTAAAATACTTAGATTAATTTGGAATATAATTGCTCTCAAGTCATTGCAGGAAAAAATTTAAGTAGGAAAAACTGAAGAAGAAAATTTCCACAATCAATTTCTACAGTTTACACTTTCAGTTTTCTTTTGATAATATTCTATAAAATGGTGCTTATGTTTCTTGGTCTCTGAAATAGTGCCTGCATGTGTGTTTGTGTGTGTGTACGTGTGTGTGTACGTGTGTGTGTGTGTGTGTGTGTGTGTGTGTGTGTGTGTGTGAGATCTGTCTGTCTCTGTGGTTATGTGATCATGATTGCTTTCAAGTGTCTGTCTACCATCTTACCTTATCTACCTTACTTTTAGAGATGGGCTATTACTGAACCTTGAACTCACTGATTTAGCTAGACTGGCTGGCCAGCAAGTTTCAGGATCCTCCTGCCTCTACTGGACAGCCACACATTACATCACAGGAACACATCCCACCCCTAGACAATGCACAGATCTAAAAGGTGGAGTAAGATATTTGAATTTAGATCATGTAAGATTAATTATTATGCAGGTGGTTAACGGAGGAAGCACTTAAGAAGTGCTGGGTTATTGTCGCTATCAGTGCTGCTGTGAAGGATGAAAGCATCGCTCAACCTGAATTCCTAACTTACTTTACATATTACATGTCATCTTAGGATTCTTTCAATTATTAATTGTTTTACCTATAAGTGTCTCAGTTTGGACACACACTTCTTCTGGGGGACAATGGCATGAGCACATGGAGGAAATCCTACCTGAAATTCTGACCTTCACCTATCTTGTCCCTTGACTGTCCTTCGTTATGTGGATGAGACATTTTGCTGCTTGTTCCTGGTTGTCACTTAATGCTTTCTCTTATGAAAGCTTAGACTCTACACATGTCACAAGTGAAAACTCTATGGGTGTGAATCCAGAAGAAATTATTAATTGAGTTATTTTTAATCTTGGCAAGCATTTCCTAAGTATTTCTACCTCATGGCCATAGTTGGGGGAGTGTTTAAAAACTGAAGACAGGCATGAATCATTTCCCTTCAAAAGTACTGAAATTCATGCTGTATAAATACCTCTTTAATCTTCTTGCTAAACAGGGAAGCCTACTTATTTCCTCTCCTATTTGCCTCAATTATTCAGATAAAATCTACAAGATGCTTAATATATACCAAGTATTCAAAAGCCGCATGGATTTAAAGCTCCTAAAATGAAAAGTGTCAAATATTTACTGTTTAACAATAAGACCAGAGAGAAATTTTTCTAGGTTTCTCATAAAATCCCTTGAGAGGGGAGAAAGCTTTGGAAAGGACTTTCAGTCCACCACCACTGCCTGTGTTCCTGGGAAGCACCTAAACTTCTATCTGCTGCACCCAACCTTCTCTGGAGTGCTCATTGCTCCCTAGTCTGGATATGCTGCGTTCCATTGAGGCTTCTAACTACTGTCCAGCGTGCTAGTGGATGATGTATGTTTTGTAGCTAATGGACTCAAATAGATCTTTGAATTTCACAGCTCGGTGAGTGTGTACTCCATTTTCTTTCTGGCTGCGCTGCGCTGCGCTGCTCTGCTCTCTCTCTCTCTCTCTCTCTCTCTCTCTCTCTCTCTCTCTCTCTCTCCCTCTCTCTTTTTTTAAGAGAGCAGTTTCGTATATTGAAGCTAAACCATTAAGAAATGGCAAAATCTGCTTGACACTTGATCAGAGCAGGCAGGAAAGTCACAATTAGAATCCTGTAAATATTGATGCTAACAGTCATTTGGCCAAAATTCTTGACATTGTTGAATGATTTAATTATTTCTCAATTAGAAATAGCATGCGGGGTAGAGCCCATTGTTTTCTATTGGACTCACTGTAAAGATTTATGCAGTGACCATGGGTAGATAGGTGAAATACTGATACCAAGAAGTTAGAGATGCCATTTGTCATAAATTAATCATGTGCCATGTGTACCTTGTGATGGTTTGAAAAACACGCTCCACAAACACCATGATGTTTCTGATATTTAAACTTTTTATCTTCAAGACTAAGAGTGTAAGAACTTTTGATCCTTATGATTTCAGAGTTAGAAATCACCAAAACAGTTCTATACCAGCTTTACACACAATTGATTAAAGAAAAATGTCACATACAGTAATTTTACCATCACAAAAGAAGTAGAAAGGTACATTCATGTTACTTCATGAGAAAATTAATACTGTGCATTCATGTGACTAAAAAGATTAAGCTACTCTAAGTGCATCAAATTAGCATCAAAGCTAGGCATTTGTTCCAGATTTGAAGAACTAGTGCAGTACACTTGGAATCAAAGATAGGAGAAGAAGCCCTAGGGTTGAGAACCTGTGACCGATGACCCAGCCTCCCATCTGTTGTAATGAACAGTTTTATTGGGATGCAGCTGTGTCAATCTGTATGTCATATCCACTATTGCTTCCTCACTACAGTGACTTCCTGACCACAGTGGAATGTCTGCAAAGGACCCCACATGACTATCCACACTGACATCACTCTATAGGAAGATGACCACCATGATTCCTAAACCAAAGAGGTCGATCATCTATACAACAGCCTGGGGAGAATCTCAGATCTGTGAAGAATCTCTGAAAATAAATATAAGCCCAAGATGAAGTGGTCATGTAATTGTTCACATCTCTCACTAAACCATCATGTGACAGAACCAGGGTATGGTCCTCTCACCTGCAGTTCTAGTATTCGGCCAGTTAAGGCAGGACAATTGGGAAATCAAGTCTAGCCTGAGCTAGAGGATCAGTTCAAGCCTACATGGACAGACTGACTGTACGTGTGTCTGTCTATTCATCCATCCGTCTATCTATTTACCAATCCTTTTAAAGTTGTTTTTCTTTATCCATCAGATAGAGAATGATTGGTATTGAGGACTATTGCTATTAATGCTTTGAGTGCTTTGACAAACCTTCAGATATGGGTCTTGTGGTAATGTTTCTATGGATTCATACTGTCGGAGTATTCATTATCTGTCCAAAAGCTGCAGCTTTCTCTACATGTGTTGTGGCTGAACCAAGAAGCAACATCTGTGTGTATGTATTTCTACCAAAATGGTATTTCCGTGGAAGATTTTAAAGATGAAGAAGGCTAATATCTTTCAGAGTACAATGTGGTTTGGTAATATGGTTACGAGCTCATACTGCTTTTAGAGAGGACCTGTCTCTAACACTCACATGGGGTAACTGACAACTGTCTATCACTGTACCTCCTGGTCCTTGAAAGCTCCTGAATTCACAGGAATAATCTCTCCCCTACCCACCCCACCTAACACGCAAAAACGATTGAAAATAAATCTTTTAAAAAATCTTTCATCCCGCAAAACTTTCACCCCAGAATGTATCCTGTATATAAGAAATGCAGGTGTGGGGGATGGAGCAGAGATTGAGAGAATGGCTAACCAAAACCCAGCCTAAAGTGAGACCATCTTAAAGACGAGTACCAAAACCTAACACTATCAATGATACTCTGTTATATTTGCAGATGGGATCATGTTGTCCTCTGAGAGACCCCACCCATCCGTCTCAGACAGATGCAGACACCCATGGGCAAACAGTAGATGGAGCTTGGCAACTCTTATGGGAAGAAGGATTGCTGCCCGAAGGGGATAGGAACGCCACAGGAAGACCATCAAAGTCAACTAACCTGGACCCTTGTGACTCTCAGAATCTGAATCACTAACCAAAGAACGTACAAGGGTTGGAACAAGGCTTTCCCACACGTATGTAGCAAATGTGCAGCTTGGCCTTCATGAGGGTCCTGAACAACTGTACCGGGTGCTATGCCAAACTCTGTTGTCTGTAAGTGGGATATGTTCTTCTAGCTGGACTTCCCTGACTGGCCTCAGTGGAAGAGGAAGCACCTAGCGTCGCAGAGACTTGAAGTGCCAGGGTAGGGGGGAAACCCAGCGGGAACCCCACCTGATCAGATCAGAAGAGAAGAGAAGGATTGTGGGAAGGGGCGACTGGGAGGCGGCAGTAAAAAAAAAATCAAATTAAATTGAAAAGAAAAAGAGGTTTACCTTTCATTAAGCTCATAAAAGTTTGTTAGTAATCTGTAGTCAAAATGATTCATGAATATATTGGCTAAGGAATACTTTCTTTGGGTAAATGAACAATTAAAAATATAGAACTAGGGTTGGGGATTTAGCTCCGCGGTAGACCGCTTGCCTGGTGAGCGCAAGACCCTGGGTTTGGTCCCTAGCTCCGAAAAAAAGAAAAGAAAAAAATTATAGAACTAGAAATTGAAATGACAAACAAATGTAAAATCAAGTTATCTCTTATATATTAAATTATTACTTTTTCATAAATGTATCACATTCTATGAGACATTATTCTAGGAGTGGCCTTCTGGATAAGCCCTTCAGTGGTCTTCAAAGACCAAGAATAAAGATTATTTACAGCATAAGCAGGCAAGCTCATCAGAGCAATGGCTGAAATTTGTTGTATAGACCCACAAAATCTGCGATTAGCTGATATTAGTGGCTTTGCTTTGCATCCTTATGACTTCCCAGTGCCCACTGTTGTCAGGATAGAAATTCTTTCTGGGAAAGGAAAGGATCAAATATGATGTGAAAAGGCCATGTACGAACATTTCAGCAGTGGGATAAGTCCCACCAAGGAGTCTCAGTGAACGACAGAAAAAACATCTAAATACGTAAACTATAGTTCTTCTCTTTCCCTTTTTATCTCTCCCTTTTCCTAATAATTGTTTGTTGAATATAAATTTCATCATAAATATATTATAGTTTGGTTTTCCTCCCCCATTATCTCTGATATTCTCCTTTTCCTTCATTTCTAAAGATTAACAGTAAAATAAAATGACACAAAACAAAACAAAGAGGAAAACAGAATAGGACAAAACAAAAACAAAACAAAAGAAAAAGAGCCAAAGGAAAGCATGAGAAACACATATAGTTGCAGACACTCACATTTGCACACATAGGAATCCCACAAAAACACAACCAAAACCTTTAAAACCAAACCCAGAGAAAGATCAACAGCGGGCCAACGGGAAAGCATTCAACAACTGCAGAAATGCATGCGCACGAATTCATTGTTTAACAAAGCATTTTTTTACGACAACTTGGATTATGACATTTAGTTTTCATTATAGAGAAAACAGACCTCCAGACTCCCAAGGAATTCACAGTCTAAGAAGGAAGACATACATCTATACAAGGGACTACTTTAGAATAAATTCTGTCTGACTCACACTGGAAGTTCTGAAAGCACAAGCATGAAGGCAGAAGAAACAAATCATCGTCACCCATACATGTACCTAACGCTGTCTGGATACAAGACACCACGTCCAAAGGGCAGGATGTAGGCGTTATTGGCACCGTCTATCCAGAGAAGGATGAAGCATTTTAGAAATGCATTCAGCATAGTTCAATGAAGAACATTCAGTCAAGAGATTCAATTTTAATTAGTGAAACGGTAATATTAGAACCACTGAAATCAAAGAAGGGCTCATGCACATTTGTTTCAGAACTCTAAATTAGACTCTCTGGTTTCTTCCTCTGTTCTTCAATCTTAGAGTTTTGCATTCAATTATATTCCTTTCATTGACCTACATCAGATAAAAATTCTGGTCCCTCCTTGATGGCAGTAGCTGAATCAGAAAGTCATGGAGCTGAGCTATTGTACCATCTCTCGGTCAGGCTTACTGTGGGATCACGGTTGTTAGGGCAATATACAGTGGCTCAGTCATGGATCTGTTCACAAACAAAAGGTTATTTTTCTATTTCCTTCATACATCCATCCTGCTGGATTTGTATCATTTATCAGACTCTGTTTATCTATAAAATAATCAAATTAAATTAGGTAGCCTACAGAGACCCTCTTGTCTTTTCAAACATAGTTTATATGCACAAATACATCTCTGTTGACTTTACCTCTCCTCTAACTGACTACTATACTGGTCATTGCTTCCTTTTTATCTCTTGGGTATGGACCCTGTCCATGTAAATGACTACTTTGCTTTTAGGAATGAATTTACTATATTGGGATTGTGTGTGAAGTAGTAGTTAACGATAATAGCTGGGACATTGGCTTAAGAATAATCTAGGATCTATTTCAACTCGGAAACTCTCCCACTTGAATTGTCTGAAGTGAAGATATTTCCTATCTTTTTATTAGAATGTACTAAAGGATTCAGAAAATGGTCTAATCTTCACGGTGGTACCTTTAAGGAGTTATGCTTGACTGTCTTCTAATGATCATTAATTAATTTAAATTAATTTCTTTTGATATTAATATTAGAGTTAACCGTGAGGCACAGAATATATGGTGAATCAATGGAGTTTAAAATCATTTGAAGATTCATGTTAGAGGAATGGCAAACCATACAACATCTATCTTATCCTATACCATATCCTTGGTAAATCATCACTATCGGGATGATGGCGCACTCAGTCAGAAATTAGAAATGTGCAGAGCTCTCATAGACTGCCAATTAGCTTGCATGAAAACAGCACAGCAGTATTTACTTACACCTGGGTAAACTGAGGCCATGGCTACTTGAAGAGAGGGCTCACACTAGGCCACAAACCAGCAGGACTCAAGTTACTTCATATGTTGAACACAAATAAGCCTTCATTAAAAATGTGATGTCGTGAAAATACTTCACGAATTTAATTTCCCCTCGTCAATGTGCAGAACATTTACAAACTGAATAACCTGCATTAAGTAGATGGAAATGAATTAGTGTAAAATAAATTAGAAAATTCGGAGCCACTAAATGCATACTGTATGTTCATTTGTAAAATCTTAACAGAATGGATATTTTAAATGTATCTTTTGTCTTTGGCAAAAAAAAAGACAAGGAAATTAATATTTTCGTAATATAGATGTCATCTTATATTTCATGCCTGACTCATTTGAAAATGTAGATTAATTTGCAAACAATTTAGAGCGCTGAACTATTGAATTGGGCCCTCTAAGATTTAGGATTTGTCATCTTTTAAAGTTGACACCCAGCGAGAGCTTGTCAATTACAAAGAAGGGAAATGAAGTGAAAGCAGTCTCATCTCCATCTTCTTGTTATATGCTTGGCTGGGTAGAGAGACACCATTTACAAGCTGAAAATAATTATTCAGAAAGTTACGCTTCGCTTTAAGACCAAATTTCAGCAAGTGGAAAGTGCCATTATGTGATGGTTATTTTATTCAGTGAGTCAGGAGGTTGTGTGGAGAGAAAGTACAGCTTACGGTTGGAATGTCCCTAATGTGTTTACACTTCTTACCTTATCGACGAGATGAGCAGAGATGATTTCAACTTCTCCCTCCACAAACAAACAATGCTCCCTGCATTGCTATTGTATCACTGTTTGGTTAATGTCAGGATTTAGCAAAAGTAATTATAATGTGACTTAAAGGTGTCATCATCGCGGGAACTGAGACACGTATAGAGATCCCACTCTGCACCCTAGTCTCAAATGTTTAGTTGATTTTTATTCTACTTATAAATATAAGACCTGCAATGTTCTAATGCCTTGGAAGAGCCTCACAAAAGTAAACTGTTTATTCTGATCAAATCCATAGACTCAGAAAAGAACACCTCTACATGCTTATTCATGCTTTAACTCTTGGCATTGATTTAAAGATGTAACGCTGACAGACAGACAAAGTCACCTTGGAAACAGGACAGTATTTAGAGAGGTAGCATCCCAGTAAATTCATTTCCCATTGTGCTGAGCTTAGAACAATCAAGCTGACTTTGACTATCTGTTGCTTCTGAGACTGATGGTTGGATAAATGGATACCAAAAAATTGCTTGAAGTTGTGTGTGTTTTACTAGTCTTTTCTCTCTGGGCCTCTTGTGACCGTTTACTCCCATATGCTATCCCCTGTCTATGGAGAGAAGAAAAGGAGGAAATGCTAAGGGAAATGCAAAAGAGATGTATTGTGAAATTTAGATCTTTCAGAACAAAACTTGAGACATTCCCCCTTTCTCCACTGCCTTATCTAAAACTCTCAGGCCAGTTCTGCTTCTAACATAGCGAGAAAGTAAAGGGCCCATGTGGATGATATGGTCCTTAAACAACTGCTTCTTCCTTTCTTCCTTTTGTTTTTTTCAGTGACGTAAGATGTTAGAAATTACTCCACAGTTTGAATTCAGAAGAAATAACATTCTGTCCACCTAAAGAACATTCACTTTCTGAAGTCATGCTGAAGTCAACTCATGACTCTCTCCTAGTGATTCAGATCTCAGTAATTATTTATCCTGTCACCCTGAAGCTTCTGACTCCTGTCCATGGTTCTCCTTGGGTCATTTTGTCAACTACTGGACATGGATGCTATTTTTTTATCATAAAAGTAATAAAAATACTATCAGTGTGGAAAACAGAAGCTGTATTTAAATGTTTCAGTGTCTAAAGTGAAAATTATAATCCTTATAAACACGATCTCACTTTTATAAGCACAAGCTACATTTTACAAACTCCCTCCCTCTGTCCTATATACTGAACTGTTCTGCATACCATTCCCAAGACCTTCGTATCACACTGCTAGGTGCAGACAGCTGGCTCCTCCTCCACTCAGGGCATGAATCAAGACTTACTAAATAACAACACCGTTGAAACCATGGTAAATTATTTAGAACATTATTACTAAACCCTGTTGCTGTGTTTATATGATTATAGCTTTTGAAAATTTTACATTATTTTAAAGCCAATTCTTAGGAGGGAAATTACTGGCTCGAAAAGTGAACCACAGTAGTATAATTGAAGGAATTCAATTTTAACTTCCTAACCATGTATTTGAACATACATTTTAACTTACTCATATACTCTAAAGAACAAAATGTACATTCAGTCTCTGATTGTAAAATCAGGTACTACCACCCTCTACACAGTGCTTCATAAGGGTTGGAAATAACATGTTAACATTTGGCATAAACAAGAAGCGTCATTGGAAAGGGAGAAGAAATGACATTAAGGAGAGGAGTAAAAAGAGGATAATGAAATATATGAGAAGAAGGGGATGAGAAAGAGGGGGTGAGAGTTGGGTGAGAGTAGAAACAGGGTTTCAGGGAAGGACAAATTGTGTATGAAAATGCCACAATGAAATCTATTGCTTTGTATGTTAACTTTAAATATAAATGAAGAAAAAAGCACACATAGTCTCCCTCAAAACTTAGCATAACTATATCCAAAGGGCTCTGCAATGCAGACCACAGTTACTTGCTTTGTCACATTCATTGCTGCTCTATTCATAACAGACAGGAAATGGAAGAGCCGAGATACTTATCAATTAATGAGTAGATAGTGAAAATGTAGTCCTCTCTCTCTAACACACACACACACACACACACACACACACATTTTACTTAGATGTAAATGAAAATGAAATCTACAGAATATTGGGAAATATTACACTAAGTTATTTAAACCAGACCAGAGAAACAGACACCATACTGCGTGTACTCTCTTAGTTTTTAGATCCTAGCTTTGAATCGTTACATTTGAGTGTTTGAAGTGGAAAGTTAGAAACTGAGAAAATAGAATGGGACCATTACATGGAAGAGGATGAACAGGAGAAGTTATAGAATAGAGGATACTGGGACACAGATTTTATGAAGAAGGAAAGGGAAAGGAGAGGTAACTGAAGGTGTTGAGAAGGAAATACAGAATAGGTGGGATAAATAACTATAGCAATCGATGTTGGGAAATCCATAGAGAACTTTATTCTTTTATAAGCTTACCTAAAACACGTATTGCATGTATGTTTTCATATTATGTATAAGTATGTGTATATATGTATATACACAGATAGATAGATGATAGATAGATAGATAGATAGATAGATAGATAGATAGATAGACAGACAGATAGATAGATAGATAGTTTAAATACAGAGGATAAATGTACTGTCCCACAGGAACCATGTACTATCCAATAAAACCCTCAAGTAAGAGAAACTTTTCTAAACAGTTGGTCATATATATGTATATTTGTGTACATATGTATGGCTAAAAACAATTATTACAGGAGACATTAGCTCAAGACGAGTTGGTGTGGCATGGGAGGAGTTAGCACGGAGGAGAGGGGGAAATGACAGATATGAAGTGTACTCATATGTGAATTTCTTTAAAGACTCAAAATAAAAATAGAGATGAAATATCTAAAAATAACATAAAGAGCCTCTAGCTGTCTATGAGAATACTGATGCTTCCCAGTCTTGTCCTATTTAGTTGTTAAACTGAGATAAGGACAGAATCCTATTGTCTCAATGAGCAGAACAGAGCAGAACACTGAGACTGCAATCTTCTACGTTACTGCTTTTCTTTTTGAGTCTTCTTTTTTTTTTATTAAATGAGTATTTCTTATATACATTTTGAGTGTTATTCCCTTTCCCAGTTTCCGGGCAAACATCCCCCTCCCCCCTCACCTTCTTTATGGGTGTTCCCCTTCCCCATCCTCCCCCCCTTGCCGCCCTCCCCCCAACAATCTAGGTCACTGGGGGTTCAGTCTTAGCAGGACCCAGGGCTTCCCCTTCCCCTGGTGCTCTTACTAGGATATTCATTGCTACCTATGGGGTCAGAGTCCAGGGTCAGTCCATGTATAGTCTTTAGGTAGTGGCTTAGTCCCTGGAAGCTCTGGTTGGTTGGCATTGTTGTACATATGGGGTCTCGAGCCCCTTCAAGCTCTTCCAGTTCTTTCTCTGATTCCTTCAACGGGGGTCCTATTCTCAGTTCAGTGGTTTGCTGCTGGCATACGCCTCTGTGTTTGCTGTATTCTGGCTGTGTCTCTCGGGAGAGATCTACATCCGGCTCCTGTCGGCCTGCACTTCTTTGCTTCATCCATCTTGTCTAATTGGATGACTGTATATGCATGGGCCACATGTGGGGCAGGCTCTGAATGGGTGTTCCTTCTGTGTCTGTTTTAATCTTTGCCTCTCTATTCCCTGCCAAGGGTATTCTTTTTTATGTTAGTTTTCAATTAAATTTTAAATTTTATAAAACAAGTGCAACTTCTTTCTGTTGTGGAATTACTGATTGAGCCAGCATCTGTCTAGCCCACAGACCTTAAATTTAGTCATCCCTAACCTCAGGACTACAGGCATGCACCACGGCCTCTACCTTTACACCTACACTATATGATGTTTCTGTGATAATTCTCTGTACACACATGTTTTAATGTAACTATTTGTGTCAACATCCAGTGTATATTCAGATACAAATGGGCCCACGGGATACTGTACCATGTCAGTTGCCTTTTTATTCTCCATATTCTAAACATAGTTTTGCAGCAACCCAAGTATAAAGGTGAATTTAAAAAATATTCTAACCAGGTGTCTGGTAATGTTATTCTGTCTTTTGAGGTCAAAATAAAATCGGTTAAGTATAACTAATGATTCTTTTCCAGACTTCAGACATTTCCAAGAATCCATGCTACCATGACCATTTCAATCTGGGTGCTTCTGCCTGCATTCAACTCTTGGCCTTTGTATTCCAGTGTGTTTATTGTGTTTGTCTCATTTCACCTGTCACCCACCTGTCAAAAGTCACTTCCTTCTATACCCAAGGCATCCATCTTCTGATGAGGCTTTCAGCAGACTTGGTGATTTTGTGTCTGAATGGGGAGGGGGCAGAGTTCCTGAAAAAAGAAAGGTACATCTGTGGCCACTCCAACAACTTGTGTCAGGAGAAATAGATGTCTTTAAAGATTTTGTTCATTCCCCAATTTCCAAGTCTTGCTATTCAGAATCTGTCTAGTTTTATATCTAAATAATGTCAATTTATTTCACCTCCTCAAAGCCTCAGAGAAGCTAACAGAAGAAGGGGGAGAGAAAAGGCAAAGCTAGAGTCTTCTGAACATGACATAGTCCTTTTGCACTTATAACCTCCCTGCAGCTGTGCTCACCTGCACAAGACTGGACCTGTCTATATTTCATCATCATTGGGAATGGGCTCGTGAAATTCCTTGCCTCTTCTGTTTGCTGGGAGAAGGTTATCATTTTCCCAGTAGTGTGGCCCATAGTCCAGTAAATGACCTCCAACCCATGCAATCAACTTCACTTAAACTCGGGGGTCATGCAAAAGGCATCAACATAGGAGGGAGATTGAATAAGAAGGGTACAGTAGAGAGAGAGAAATGACAGAAGGAAGTGAGGATGAGACTACTAAAGTCATTATATACACATAAGAACCTGTCAAAGGAGAAAGAAGAAAGATTATCAATTAATATGTAAAGCAGGTGTCCATAGTAAGTTATTATAGTCACATTCAGTCAATTATAAGTTATACCATTTTCAAACACATTCATGCACCATCCAGAGAGAGACAGAAAATGCTATCACCAAAGCTATGATAACTTATTGATTACTTTACTCTTTAACTTTGCCCCTATCAATTTTCTTGTGTTAGGACACTAGTGATATAAAGGCTTAAAAATATATTTCATGCTGATTATGAAAATGAAAATAATTTAATTTACCAATTCACTGCTGCTTTTTGTTAGATTTTTAAATCCTTTCAATAGTAAAGCTTTGAATTCTGTACACTTTTGACCTTTTTTGTAATGTGTGTGTTTGTGAGAGTGTATGTATATGTTCGTGTGTGTGTGTGTGTGTGTGTGTGTGTGTGTGTGTGTGTGTGTCACACGTGCACAAGTACATGTGGAGGCCTGAGAGTAACACTGGATGTCTTAATCAACCACTTCTCTACTTAAATTTTGAGACTGCTTTTCACTGAATCTGGTCCATACCAGTTCAGTTAGACTGACTGATTAGTGATTCCCTTAGATTCTCCTGTCTCTGTACAATCTCCCAGTACTAGGAGAATAGATTTTTTTCTTCCATTTTTATTAAATTGGGTATTTATTATTTACATTTCAAATGTCATTCCTTTTCTGCGTTTCCTGTTTGTCAGCCCCCTAGCCCTTCCTCCTCCCCTTCTATATGGGTGTTCCCCTCCCCATTCACCCCCCCAACAATACCCTACACTGGGGGTCCAACCTTGGCAGGACCAAGGACTTCCCCTTCCACTGGTGCCCCAACAAGGCTATTCACTGCTACCTAGGCAGTTGGAGCCCAGGGTCAGTCCATGTATAGTCTTTGGGTAGTGGTTTAGTCCCTGGAAGCTCTGATTGGTTGGCATTGTTGTTCATATGGGGTCTCGAGCCCCTTCAGCTCTTTCAGTCCTTTTTCTAATTCCTCCAACGGGGATCCCGTTCTCAGTTCAGTGGTTTGCTGCTGGCATTTGCCTCTGTATTTGGCATGTTCTGGCTGTGTCTCTCAGGAGAGATCTATATCTGGTTCCTGTCAGCCTGCACTTCTTAGCTTCATCCATCTTATCTAGTCTTGGTAACAGCCTGCTTTTAAAGTAGGTGCTGGGAGTGTATCCATGAGTCCCCCTGCTTACCTGGCAAGTACTTTAGGTCCCATACTATCTCCTCAGTCCTTTGCTTTATGAGATTTAGAAAGGAAGCACAAAGTCATGGTGAGAGCAAAGATCTTAAACTTGGTTTCTTCATTAATACTATACCCAGTGCTTAGTGGATTATATATCCAGATGAATATTTTGCATGCAGCATTGCTTTGTACACATTTTAATTTGTGTTTTCTCACTGAAATGGGAAATTCAGAAATGTGAGGCCTCCCTGAATCATTTCCATTTGCCTGATTGCTTTTAACAAATTCTCCCAATGTCATTGTCTGGGGACGATTTTATTTGTCATTCATTGTTTGGACATTTTGGGGAGTTGGGCTAAGTAAAGTTTTATACAGGACCTTATTTGCTTTTAGCACTTTAAAAATGTCATTGTACAAACTTCCCATTTGACCTAACATTGGCTAAATGAGACCAATCTTAAAACACTGAAGAGAGATGTGCAGAAAGTGGCCTGAGAAGTGCTGCCAAGACCTTCAGGAAGAAAAAGTAATCCAGGCCAAACACAGCAGCATCTGTAAGAAGAAACAGAGTTTTAAGAGTTCTGGGAGACCAAATCAGCTACAGTTCTCAGCGCTGAGCCCCTCAGAGGACCCAAGGCTTAATAGAAAGTTCTGGAGATCTGAGGAGGGCCCTTCTTAAGCATCTAAATGCTATCACATGTGTGTGAGGAAAATAGTAAGTATGGGAAAATTTGCAGCGAGAGAACCAGCAGCGTACCTGAACCTTTCTCATCACTGTGACAAATCCCAGCAGCAACAACTATATCTTGGCTCCGAGGTATCCGAATCCATCATGACGGAGGCCTGTCAGAGTTCCTGGAGGGAGCACACAACCAGGTCCCATTACCTGGAACAATAACAGGGCTGAACTCTAATCCTTAAAGACATGTCCCCACCCTCAGGAAACTCTTCTGCCACCCATGCCCTATACCCCAAAGGTTCTTCAAACTCTCAGAATAGCACCATCAGCTGGGAATCAAATATTCTAATACAGGAGCCTGTGAGGAACATGTCACATTCAAATTGAACGGGCATGAACAGTAGCTGGCACTTGTACTGGCCAGAAATAGTGCCTGTTGTTCCCAGCCATGTGGAAAAACCTTGTAATTCGCACAACATTAGATAGAATACACAGGAAAGTCTTGACTCAGTATGGGGGATAATTAGCCCTGGACTAAATGTTATTCTGGGACCACCTAACAAATCTTAAAAGCAAGGCTTAAAAGGATCAGGCTGTTTCCAAGTAATTTAACTATGTATTAGAACAAAGATCATAAATATGAATAGAATGCAAATATCTACCATGCAGCATAGCAAAATTCCTCAGACCCAGCACCCAATCAGAGGCTGCTACACATGGAAAGATGTAGGAGAATGTGAATAAGAGGAAAGCCAGCTAAGTGAAGCTCCACGAACTCACGCAGACAGAATATTTTCAAATAAAGATACTTAAACAGTCCCAAGTGCAGTCTGGTATTTCAAAAACTAAGCAGGAAAAATTCCAAAGTTTCAAAATGGACACTGCTATAAATGTCTAAGGGTAGCTCATGGAACAATTAAGAGAAAAGAAATAGTCTTCATGGGCATCACCAGGCAATATTTTAATATAATACACTGAAAATCAAAGCAATAACGAAAATATATGACAACTTAGACTGCGTTAAAATTTGAAACCTCGACCCTTCAAGAAACAGATCAAAGTGAAAAGATGAGCTGAATGCTTCAAGAAAACCCACCCAGTCATATAGGGAGTAAGGGGAGTACGGGGCTCATGTGTAGAATGTACAAAGAATTCCTACAACAGAAAATAAAGAAGGTTTCAAGCCCATTTAAAATGCACCCATGACAGCAATGGATACTTCAGCAAAAATGTAAACAAAAAGCCAATAAACCCACAGTGTTCAAAGTCTTTCAAGAAAGGTAAATTTAAGTCACAGCTCTGACCTCACACCCACAACAATAGCTGTAATGGAAAGGATTGCCAATCAGTGGTTTGTAAGTTCATAGAGCAGTGAAAACTCAAGCATTGTTTCTAGAATTGTAGAATGGTATAGCCACTTTGCAAAACAATGTAACATTTAAAACTGTGAACACAGATAGACAAGTAAGCAGGCCCACTTGATGGGAACCCAACTGCACAGAGACCTATGGAAAAATATTTTCTTGTACATTTAAATAGGTAACTCTTACCACTGCCAACTATACTTCACTAAAGCTTTCTCTTAAAAAAAGGGGGGGTGGTGCATGAAAAACATAGAAATAATCAGAAAATGCTGGAGTTAATTTGGAAAGATTAGATATCACAGATAAACAGAGCTGGTAGTGTTGAAGACATAGTAATAGACATGGTTTATAATAAATCAAAGTGAAAAGGAGGCATTTGCAAATATTATGATATATTGTATAAGGCAACTTAAACCACATTCATGTATGTGTGACTTTAACTCACAAAGAAGAAACACCAAGAGCAGTCAAAAAGATGGCTGAGAGATTCCCAACCCTAACGAAAATTGCAGAGCCACAAATTTAAAAGATGATGTTGGCTATTATCATTTTTAATCCAAATATTCTCATCAACTGTAACTTTATATTTGAGGGTTTTCCAGTAGCAAGCCTGATCTCTGTTCTCTCAATATCCCCCAGCACTCAAGCCCTATGTCAGTCACTCTATGGTGAGAGCCTTCTGCTCTAATTGGGAGGAGGGAAGGAGAAGTCATAACTGTGAATAGGAAGGAGCCTCAGGAAGAACTGGACAAAATCACGGCTCTGAGCAGCCCCTCTGAGGATCTCAGTCAAGCACATGCTGACTTTCCAAAAGCGCCTTGGGAGTGACGATTGGGGAGATAGCTCAGTCTGTAAAATGCTTGCCATTCCAGAGTTGGGGTTCCTAGTACCCCTTGTAAAAGCTGAATTGATAGCGAGTACATTTGTCATCCCAGGAGAATTCCCAAGGGCTAATGTGATCCTTCCCTCCTACCAGACATTAAAATAACAAAGAGCTAGGCTTTGGCTATGTAAATTTCATAACTAAGACCTGGATCCAGCTTTCTTGGAGACAGTGGAAGGAAGCATCCTGGAAATACTCCCTCAAAAACAAACACTGTGTGTGTGTGTGTGTGTGTGTGTGTGTGTGTGTGTGTGTGTGTGTGTGTGTGTGTGTCAGGGGGAGAGGGTTCCCTGTAAATCTGGCTCATTTCTTTTCCATTCTGTAGTCAGTGAGCACGCCCTTCTTTGAGCCCTTTAACTTGAATGCGATGGCCATTGCATTGGGTATCTTAGGGCAGGAAATCATTCCGCATTTTAGGTCTTCTCTTCCTTCATGGGATGCATTCCTGGTGATCTTCTTTTTCAATACTGAAGTGTTATTTCTTAATATTAGAAAGTACTTTTTGAAACACAGTCTTACATCAGATCAGAGTGCGGATGAGTCACCTTGAACCTGTAGGAAGATTCAGTACCCTCTCTGAGTCACCAGGAAGTTTCCATCATAAAAGCCTAAAATTCTTCCAGTTTATCAGGACTGCATTCACTGATGCCCCAGGAATGTGGGCAAACCTTATCAAAGCCTTCCTCTCCTCTCTGCTTTCTTTCCCACCCCCTCATGGGAGTAGGAAGCTATGGTTGTCAATTATTCCTGTCAGTTTTCTGTGACAATTCCTTCCCTGATACCTTACATAGCTACTCATATTACATTTAAGCAACTCAGAGTTATTATTATTTTTGAAGCAATCCACCTAAAGTCTAAACAGAGAACAGTACCCACTTCCTTCTTCATGGACTCAATCAAGCACATTCGTATTCAAAAACTCCACCCACCGCTGAGCTCTTCCTTGCCAAGTGATGCTTGGCTTGAGCATCCTTCCAGAGCTGTTTGAGCTGCACTGGTCTGCCTCCTGAGACTAAGCTGTGATGATTGGCTGAGAATCTCAGAAAGGCGTCACAGCGTTCCTGTCCATGATCTGCCCATGGCTCCATACTGCTCACTATTAAAATATTGCAAGGCTTCCATGCATGTAAACAGTAAAAGCAACATATTTGTAATCTTCAGCCTTTAATAGAAAAGATATTGCAAGCTGCTCACTTTACCTTCCTATGTTTAATACTACATCTTAGAGAGGAAGGTGCTATTTTCTACTTGGACCGTAAATTGAGGGCAATGTCTGCTGCTACGTGCACTGAGCAATGGTGTTCGGTGCTTTGCAGTGACTCTCTGAGGGCCTCCAAAGCATGGAAGCCAGAGTCAGCAATGTGAACAACTTCCCAGTGATTTCAGTCCAATGCAACTAAGTTTAGATAAAGGATCAGACCTCAAAACGAACACTGGTATTGTTAGAGCAGAAAAAGTCCAGAGAAGCCTCTGGCTAAACCTTTTTCTCCTGCTGCTGTCAGGGATAAAAATCTGAAATTCAAGCTCTACTTTTGATAGCCTGTTGGTTTTTGGTTCTATTTTTCCTCTCATAAATAATAATCTAGCAAGAACAAAAATCTAAATTTGCCAACGGAAAATTTTTTTCAAGAAAAACAATGGATCTTGGAAACAGCTTTGCTAGATTTTTAGCTTTAGTCTTTTACTAATTCTTTCTAGTTTTTTTCTTTAAAAATTATCACCCAGCTCCTTTTCCTGAAGAAGAGCTGCTCTCCTCAGAAGTCTTATGACAGCTGGAAATATAAGAGAATCTGCATCTACAAATTCTCCCAAGTTTTTCTGATTTTCTGAACTCCCAAAATTTTCTGATTACAAAATTTATATCCCCTGGCTTAAGGCCATTCTGACTCAACACAAATTCCAGAATCTTTCAAAAACTCTTATTTTTAGAAAACAGGACACAATTTAGTAGGTGTCTTTCAGCAATAATGAATCTTAAACTTCATGTATTTTCTTTACCACTAGAAAAAAAGCTAGAAACAAAAATTAACTCCATCTTAACTAGAATTTGGGGGAAAGAAAACTCTCATTGGGAGAAATAATATTTACATACATGTTCACATCATCCTCCATTTACTTTGCTTGACATGGTGATGTACAGTACATGGATTTTCATAAATCCATAGAATTTTCTGGAAATTCTAAGGAACACACAGTGTCGTACACACAGAGACTTCTGGGAGTATGCTGTCTGTGTTTTGGCACAGTAGAGAATTACGAATAGTTTCTACAGAATCCTATAAATTTAATTTGAAAAATGTATAAGTAATTATTATAATAAAGATGCTTTCCAATGACATTTAATTACAGCACAGGGTGATTTCTTTTACTAGTGAGAGTATCTTGGGCTAATTGCATTTATTTATGGTGTATGTGTGTCTGTGTGTGTGTATGTGTGTGTGTGTCTGTCTGTGTGTGTCTGTGTGTGTCTGTGTGTGTGTCTGTGTGTGTGTCTGTGTGTGTGTCTGTCTGTGTGTGTCTGTGTGTGTCTGTGTGTGTCTGTGTCTGTGTGTGTATGTGTGTGTGTCTGTCTGTGTGTGTGTGTGTGTGTGTGTGTGTGTGTGTGTGTGCTGTCAGAACTAACAACCTATCCCACACATTTTATTTTGCCCCCAAAGTCCTGGGAGATATTCTGGATTCTCCCCCTCACTCTTGGTAATGTTTCTCACTTGCAGGGAGACTATTTCTTTGCCCTCACACCTCCGTGGTAGAGGCATGCTTTGATCTCTCTGGAAGTCTAATTGCATTTCATGGAAACGATCCTCTCTGCAATTAGGTCTAGACTGGGCTGCCCAGTGTCTTTTCTTTCATGTTCTATTCAGTCATTTAAGTGGCAAATCTTCTGTCTCACCAATGTTTCCTTTCATCTCAGCTCCTCGTAACAGTAATGTCTGGGTAGCCAGATTGTTTCATCTGATATAGATATGCTCTCTGATCACATTGGAAGGGTTTTGGCAAGTTTGTTTTTGATAATTTTAATTGTTCCTTGGGTTTATAGACAGTTAAGAAGAGCCCAGGGTACGCTACCCTTATACCTCTTATGGGGTTCCCTCTACTGGGGAGGAATCTTCACCAATAAACACAGCCTTGTGAAGATCTTATTAAAGAAAATGTTTTATTTCAACACTAGTGGCATTGGACTTAATGCTGAAAAAAGGAAAAGTGTTTTATCATGATGAGCGCCATTAGTCTGTCCAGGTCTATGTTCAAAAACAACATAGTAAAATTCTAACCAAACAACAACCTCTTAAATTTTCTTACACTGTAGTTTCCCAAAATATCTAATGAACACTAGCATAAAATTTCTCTTATAGCAAGTTAACAAAAAGCCAGGTAGTATGAGGAACAAAGAAAATAGAGGAAAATCAAGTCCTAAGCTCCTTTCTTTGTTTTCATCAGCAGCAAATTGATTTTGTTGAAGAAGCGTGGCCCAGGGTTTGGAGATGGGCCAGAGGTTTAATCAGCAATTTCAATTGGAGATATAATGGTCCAGGCTGGAGATTTCTAAAAGGATGGGACAGTTACTCTGTACCTCAGTTTCTACATCTGTGAAAACAATACCAAATCTGGTCCTATCCAGTTTCCATAGAAATACGTAATTTAGCCAAGGTCTTGGGTCTCATACATATGCACAAGAAAGACACATGTATGGGATTGCCTTGTTTGGTAGATTTGAGGCAAAGAAATGAAACCCCCAAAATCCTTCATTAATCCCAATTTATTCAGCTATTTTCTCTATATACATATCATAATACATTTTCTCTATATACATATCATATCATACTAATCATAAATAGTATCTTAGTAGCAGAAATTGGATACAGCACTGTAGACACAGCACTAAACATGAGAAACGGGGCCCCTATACAGCATGTATTCTAGTTGAGGTCTGAGGGCCAAAATACATTGAATAGGATGATGGGACAGATACTGTGGTCTCTGTAAAGTTTGCACTTAAGGGAGCCCTCTTCTGTGGATGCTGCTGACAAGGCACAGCATAGGGTATCCAGACAGAGGATCGGCAAGCACACATTCCTAGAGTTTGTTCCGAAAACCAATAGAAGCCACAATGACAGGAACCGCACAGAAGACTGAGGTAGTTGGAACCTGGTATGAGATGAAGCTCAGAGGAAGGAAGAGGTCCTTCATGTACAGCTTACGGAACAAAGAAAAGATGTCGGAGATTTTTAGTATTAGACAGTGAGTAGTTTGGCTGTGTTCTCATAGTTTACACTTATCCCTGGTGTACACTTTTATCTCCCTATTCAATAAAGGCTTCAGAATCATCCTATGTGTTACAGAATACTTTTGGACAGTAGCTCTGGGTTTCTTAATCTTTTCAAAAAGATTTATTCTTAAATTATTCTTATTTATGTGTATGTAAATGCTTTACTATATTTATGTATGTGTATAACATGGGCACACTGTTGGCAGAGGCCAGCAGAGGGTGTAGGATCCCCTGGCACTGGAGTTACAGAGAGTCACGAGTGAACTCTGAGAAGCAAATGCGAGTTCTCTGCAAGAGCAGCAAGTGCTCTCAACCATCTGCAGCTCCCGGGAGTCAGAGTCTTATCTGTTGCTTGCTGTGTAAGACAGAATAGAAGCGAGCAAGCCACTTTGGGAAAGTCTTTAAACTCAGTCAGGGTATTGGTGTCGTTCACAATGGTGGTTTGAATTGTGGGTATGCTTGAGACGAAACTTTCAGGTCCATATGCCTGATATTGAAGCAAATAAGAGAGTAGAATCAAGACAACACCCAGGATATTTTCTTGGGCACCTGTGTAGTAGAGGCGTTTACTCTGAGGAGATAGACTGGGGAGAGTGTAGACAGTCCAGTTTTAAAGTTGTCAACTTAAACCTGCCTCCTGCAGATACATATGCATATAAATGCAGCTCTAATGCCAAGGCTAGAAACACAGTAGCAACAGCTGCATGGGATGAGTCACATATATTTTATGTCTCACTCCAGGAGACAGAAGATGGGAAGGGAGTAGAAGAGAGTGACAATACAGAACCTGTCAACTAATATTTCACAAGTGAGAAACTAGGAAACTGTGTTCAACACCTGAAGGAGGGGCAACAGGAGAAGTTTCTGGATGGCCATTACTGGACTTGGTGGGGCATGTTCAGAGCAATGCAATGAAAATCCAATGAGTTAGGAGCAACCAAGGTTGTAAGATAAGAGAAACAGAGCAAGGATAAAAATATCTTTATCTAGCTGCATTTTCTTATATCACAGTTGGAGCTAACAATCATTTTAAGATTTAAATCTTTCCAATTGTCCTGTCCTGAAATTCCCATAGTGAACAAACAAGGAAGGTCTACAGCATAGTAACACTAAGCAATAGAACTGGAACACAGGCACGCCACAGAGCAGGGGACAAGGGGGCAGTGACTTATTTAAAAACAGATGGGAAAACAATAGGGTCTGAGACGGAGATTTGGATAATGTGATCAAAGTGATGATGTCCAGGTAAGAGTTCAGGTAGGAGTGGGAGGCTGTGAGATAAAATGGCTTTGTCTTCTTTCCCTCCCTCTCTCCCTCCCTCTTCACTTCCCTCCCTCCCTCCCTCACTCCTCCTCCTTTATTCCTTCCTTTCTTTCTTTTTCTTTTGTTCTTCCTTCCTTCCTTCATTCCTTTTTCCTTTTGTTCTTTCTCTTTCTTTCTTCCTTCCTTCCTTCCTTCTTCCTCTCTTTCTTTTTTCCCTTTTTAAAAAGTGAAAGTAGATTTTTCTCTCATATAATACATCCAAACTCTCTTTCCACTCCTCCTCGCTCCTCAAGAACTACAACCCACCCCACTCAGTTTTGTCTTCAGAAAAGAACAGGTCTTCAAGAGAATGCCAAACAGAATAAAATAAAATACACCGAGACAAGGCAAAAGCCCTCGTCAAAGCTGGACTGGAGCAAAAAAGTCTGAGGAGCAGGCAATAGAGTCAGAGGTATAGCCATTCCCACTGTTAGGAGCCTCACAAAACACCAAGCTAACAGCAGTAACATATGCAGAGGACCTGGTGCAGACCTGTACAGGACCAGTGCCTGCTCTTTCAGAATCTATGAGCCCCATATGAACCCTGCTTAGTTGATTCATTGAATTCAAATGGGACTGACAGGATTCTTTTACAGTAACTATTGGGCATGTTGTAGTTAGGGTTACTATTGCTGGGATGAAACAATAGGACCAAAAGCACCTTGGGAAGAAAAGGGTTTATTTCATTTGCAGTTCCATACATCAGGGCATCATCAAAAGCAGTGAGGGCAGGAACTCTAGCAGGGCAGGAATCTGGAGACAGGAGCTGATGCAGTGGCCATGAAGAGGTGCTACTTACTGGTGTGCTTCTCATGGCCTGCTCAGCCTGCTCTCTCATAGAACCCAAGAGCACCAACTCAAGGATGGAATGACCCACAATGAGCTAGGCTCTTCCCCATTAATCACTAATTAGGAAAACGCCTTGCAGCTGGATCTTATAAAGGCATTTATTTTCAATTGCTATTCCTTCTTTTCATGTAACTTGAACTTGTGCCAAGTTGACAGGAAACAATCCAGGGTTAGAGACACAATGTTAGAGACACAAAGGGGTGAAGAGTAACTGGGATGCTGCACTAAAACTTGGGAGGATGCAGCTGAAAGCTTCTCTGGAAGCAAGAGAAGGAGGTTGGACGGCACACAGCCTGAGAGTGGAAGACCAAGTGTGTGCCCTGTAAAGAACCACGAATCTGTTGAGACCTAGACCACGGCGGAGGGCCCTGAGTCCTGCCTGGAGTGTGCAAAGGGTAACTAAGCTGTTAGAACTGCGAGTTCTTCACCTGAGATCTATAAGTCAGGCTCACGCTCCGTATCTTCTCCTATACGGTTTCTTTGCCTGCTTTTATATGCTAAGAAAGATGCCAGCAAGAAGAGAGTTGTTAAGGAGTCCACTCAGGGCAATCAACGGTGACACAGCATGCCGTCACCGCCAAAATGTTATCAACAATTAGTTAAGAGTTATTTGTTATGAACCATTGGCTAAACCTTGGCCCTCCAATGAAAGATGCTCCTTGACCCAGTTTATCTTGGGCAAATGTCTCTTGTGAAATATGACAGGGGCAAAGAGTCAGTCCCCAGGAAACTGCAAGTTTTAAACTCCAAAGAAAGGACACGGTCAACGACTCTGTGTCTGATTTGGAATCTCCGATGCAATTAATGATGGCTGCACATGTCCCTTATTAGAGCAAGTTGAGTAAGCACCAGGAAAGGTTTAGGCTCTAAGAGCTAATCAGGAAAAATACCACTAAGCTTTAGGGTCAGTTAATTAACAGTAAAGTCATATTTTTCACAGATTAAGTCAGGCTCTTCCTTTTGACCTCATTTAATTGCTGCTTTTAAAAACCACTGGTATAGGGCACTCTCATGGAAAGGCATTGAAATTCAGCCATTCTCTCAAGGCGCGAAGAGAGCAGATCTTTAAAAGTGGCATGGAAGTGTAAATTGGCACATTCATCGTGGAGAGCCTTGGAAACTGTGTACATTATGGGAATGCATTTTATTGTCTGACACACATCTGCAGTGATGCATGCAGGGTCTTAGAAATGATACTTTTAGCATGTGAGGCTTGCAATAATAATGTAGATACTAATCAATATGTGAAGGTATTTATTGTAGTGTTATTTTTCAACCATGAAGCTTAGAGGCCTAAGCGCCCATATTAAGGAAATGTTCAAATAAATAACAGTATTTCTCTGGCATACTACATAACACCAAAAAAGAAAAAGAAGGTGTATCAATTAAGTGGCATAAAACGCGATTTGTGTTGAGATTGCCAAAGTAGTATGTGAAATCTATGTCTGCATGATGCAAAGGTACTTGGAAAATAAAAATGAAGTGTGTTAGTAGAAATATTTCTATGCCGTATGTTAGAGGATCTGTTTGTTGTCTTTCTCTTCCTTTGGTTTTCTTAATTAAACTAATTGCATATATTTTTGTAAGCAGCTATATAACTCAGCTTGTTATTTAAGACATAATTATGTAACCTTTTCAGCATAGGTTTTCCTATCTCTTCAACTTCTGGTTACTATGAAAGTTTAAAGTTGCTCATCATTCCTGTTTTCTCATTAACCTTGTATCCATAAAGAAATGTGCCCTTTTGATGTTCTGAGAATACCTGATGATAACTGTCGGTCAAGGAAGTCTCAGAGACGAGTTCAGATACTACAGATAATGGATGCTTACTCTAAATCCTTTAAGAAATGAAAGATCTGTCTATTGTCATCCTTTGATACTATTAACATAAACATTATTACCTATGCACATTAAAATAAATATTATATTTTCTGTGTGACAACTTTGGGTTGTCATACATTATATTTGAAACATAAACCTGGTCTATTTTTCTTCCTCCTTTATCATAACTATAGGATTATAATTCCCAGCATACAACATGGGAGAATTTCTAGCCTGGGTCATGTCACTGTCACTGTACTTCTTGCTTTCACTATGGACATATGATAGTTGTTCTTCAGCAACACAATAACTTGAATTTTGAAACAACAGAAGGAATAGCCATTGTTAGCCCTGGGGCTCTGACTCAGTCTTCTACTTCCTGATTTTTGCCACAGTCTTTCTATTCATTAGAATAAAGGTAAATTGTCAGAGGCTGCTGTCAATTCTGTGAAGTACATGGGTAAAAACCCCATGTTGATGGAGCTGAGCTGATAAACCCACTGTGTGGATATTACCACATAAGGATTCTGAGGGAAAAGATGGTGCTATTTTTAAATGGTAAGTTTTCATTTCAAACAATAGAGATGTTTCCTTAGTAACAGAAATCAGGGAATCTTTTAGCCAGTATTAAATAGGCTCCATGGATGGGGCTAGTAGATTGATGAAGATTATCTGTTTTTACTTTTCATATTTATCATTTTTTAAAAAAAATCAAATGATTAAGGACAAATGACTATAACTTCATAATACTAAACACTTTCATTGCTCTTTCTAAAAGGCAAATTATTCATTGATTCTTTAGGTGCTGAATGCCTGGTTCAGCAGTGTAGTATGTTAAAATATTAAAAGCACCATTTAATCAAAACCTCCCCACACAAGGAACTAACGCTTATTAACCGATATGACCTTAAGCTCATCTTCATTGCTGGCAATAGTGAATCCTTCTGCAAAAGCAGCAAACCTTATACAATCATGTCTGAGTGCAGGACTGACTGACATCGGTCCAGACGAAGTGGCATCACTTTACCTGTGGTTCTCAATGTCATCTAAGACTGCCGGGGAGTTGCAGACTCCTGCGTTTCACTTCACATCCTTAGAGTTAGAGCCTTCGAGAATGAAGCTTTATACATGATGTCCCATTATGTGGCTGGCATCATAGCTTTACGTATGAAACTAAACAAATGACAATGGATCAACTCTTGGACGTAGTTTGTAATAAATGAGTGAGCCACCATCTTCAAGTGAGAGTGAGTTGTCTTATCCTTGCATCTCTTCATAAAAAGAGAGTGGTCATTTAGGAGCAGTTTTAGATCAATAATGATATGCATAGGAAAATGAGGCAAGTACAGGGACATCCTTCTTGCATCCTGACATAGACACAGGCGCTAACCGGGATAGTGATAAGTTGATTATATTTGATGAGCCCACACTAGCACATCATAGCCACCATCATATAATCTACACTTTTTATTTTATGTGCATTGGTATTTTGCTTGCATGCACGTTGGAGTGAGGTGTCATATATTACTTAGCATTACAGGCATTTGTGTACGGCCATGTAGATATTGAGAATTGAACCTGGATTCTCTGGAAGAGGAATCGCACATTTAATGGCTGGGCCATCTCTCTGGCTCCATATAATTCATATTTTATATTTGGTTACCTTTGGTATATATTCTATAGGTTTGGATAATTTTATATTATTTTTGTACCAGAGTATATTCATTACACTCCAGATCCTCTATGCTTTATTAATTCTTCCCTGCCCTTTGCCCTTTGCCCTTTGCTCTTTGCCCTTTGTCCTTTGCCCTTTGGCAATCACAGACCTATAAAACTATCTCCACACTTTTGCTGTATCCAGACTGACCCACATTTAGAATCACAATGAGTAGACCATTCAGATTTACTTATGTCTTTCTACGTCTTCTCAAAGTTTGAAAGCTCTTTTCTTTATTGTGTTGAGTAATATTGCATTGTTTAGGCAATACCATAGTTTATCTACATATTTAGTGAGGGGTATCTTGGCTATTTTCAAGTTTGACAATTATGAGCAAAGGTGTAATTAGAACTCACATGCAGGTTTTGAGAGACCAAATCTTTTGGGTTCAGACTTGATCTTAGAGAACCTGACCTAAGGTTGAACTCAAGTTAACTAACCTAGCACCACTTTCCAGGCTAAACCCAACAAAACCTGCATCTAGCACCAGTTTCCAGGTTATTCCCCGACAAATCTGCACCTCCAGGTTACAAGCCTGCCCCTCACACTTCACTTCCTGACAACCTTCAATCAGGAGGAAACAGATGTTAAATTTATGCTTTGGCTCCCAGCACCGGCCTATTATGCTAAAAGTCATAATGCTCCCCCACCCCATCAGATGTGTCCAAGGCTAGACACATCTTCTTGCCTCTATAAATGCTTGCCTGAAACTGGTCTTGAGGCTCCCTCCCATTCTTCTGCATCAGAAACAATGGGGTGGCCCAAACTTGAACTTGAATAAAGAGACCTTAATGTGATTATATCAGAATTGGCTCCTTGGTAGACATTTTGGGAGTTCAGGAACATTTTCTGGCATAACCATTTTAAATGCTTTCTCTGCCTGTAGTGTTTGGTGTGAGGATTCTCATGTGCTTTACCACTACTAGTCGGCATGTAATTGACATTACAGTCAGTGGTATGCCTAGGCAGCCATATCATTGTGGTATCATGTTTGAGGCTCCCCTGCCATTTGCAAGAGTCACAGTCTCACACCAGACTTCCAGATCCTCTGATTCCTACAATATTCTGTCCCCTCTTCTGTGACGTTTCCTGAGCGTTGGCCGCAGGAGTAATGCTGTTAAAGTATTCACTGGGCCTGTGGCCCACATGACCCGTTTATCTCTGCATTAGTCTCTGCTGCAAACAGAAGCTTCTTTGATGAGGGGTAAAAGCTACACTTACCTGTGGATATAAGTTGAAGTATTTAGAGCACAGTTAGAAATGGCATTGTAAAGTGATGAAGGTAGGTCCTCTTCTAAGACGCGTACACTCTCTAGCCCTGGGGAGTGTGCTGAGTTTCTGAGAGCAGACATGATTTTCTTCCCGTTGAGTTGGCCTTAAGTCCAATTAGACATCTGTTGGTGCCTGCTAATATATGAGTGCCACTACTGCATCTTTAGGGAAATCTTGCCATGCTAATCATTGTAATAGGTCATTGGCATCACAGCTGGAAAGGACTATTGATTGCTTCTCTCCCTGCAGCTTGCATAGTACTTTCTGCTAATATGAAAGCTAGACCACAGAGGAGGCTTCTAGGTTAGAAGGAAGGTATTTTAGAAACCCCCCAAATCTCTCTGATTTTTTATTCTTATTGCTTCTTTACACTTACTCGGGCTCAACCCTTGCTGGTAAGTTGTTCAGTCCTGACTGCCTGAAGGGGAACACTTAATAGTTATCTTTTAGATAAGAACACAGCTAAGGACCGTTTTATTCCACAGAAACATTTCTTATACCACCCCCCATTCCCCATTTTCTGTGTAAACGTGGAAAAGCACATTTCTACATCAATGAAACACATGTCTTTTCTCCTGTCACTTGCCCTTCAATCTTTCCTTGGAAAACCTGGGAAATTCAGCAGGAATTTTTTTTGAGAGAAGCCACTAAGCATTTCTGTTTATGAATATTTCTAAGTAATTAAACTTGGCACTTCTCATCAATACCACTTAAAGTCCATTTTATAAAATTAAATGCATGTCAAAATGTGCATGATCTGAAAATAAAAGCAAAAGGAAGGAACGCTATACCTTATTAGCAGATGCTACGAAATGGGCTTATCAAGGAAAAATCTTGGGATCTGGTAGCTATTAAACATATTCTTGCTAAGCCTGGGAAACTTCCTGATTTGCAAATGCTGTGGATACAAAATAGACACCAATTTTGAAGACACCAAGAAAATGAGCAATGATTTAAATCAGATGTAGGATAAAACAGTAATGAGTCAAAGACATATGATGTTAAAAGTGATTTCACATTGATTTTACAGTTTCACATTTTAAAGCTGTGACTTCTAGCATACTTAAAGCGGCACGTGTAGCTCACGATCATATTTATATTGAAAAGGATTGATGCAGATTTTAAAAAATGTCTCTGTTCTAGGTAGCAGTTAACTTTGAGGACATAGAAGAATTTTTGATTGTCGCAAGTAGTGAAAGGATTCTGGTAGGAATCATATTCACTGAGCTGTTCTAATTAGACCTAAGCTGTTGCCAGGGCCCTGAGAAGTGGGTGGGGGATGGAAAAGAGGGTTCCTGTGAGCTCTCTAAGTTTCCAGTCACACAGTGCTGGTTGACTGGCCTGCTAAGCCAAGCTGAAACCAGTCACATTGTCATGTTGGGCACATTAATTGGAGAACTCCGTAGTTTGTAAGAATCTGTTAGTGCCCTTTAGAAGGTGATTGCAAGCTCCAAATTGCGAAAGTAGGATGAACCCGGTCTATCTGATTATTTTCGACAATCTGCTTGGAGGTTCTTACCATTTTTCTCTTTTCATTAGTAGGATTCCAGTATACAATAAAAAACATTTAAGCATTGCACTCTACCCCCGGCACATACAACATCCTCTGAAAGATGACAAGAAGAACCTTGTCATCAGACACATAGAGGTTATAAGTGGAAATAAAATCTTAGGTTTAATCAAAAGGTCACCTATGGAAATGAAGCATAAAGATCACAACAGCGCCACCAAACACATTTGTGTCTGACCAGTGAGAGTTCCATCCTCAATGCATTAGAAAATTACAAGGAATTTGAGAAAGCTCTCACCTCTGCAGGGACACTTAGACCAATTTATATCCATCATTTTGTGTCCACTACAAACAGTGAGTTATCAAAACTAATGATATTTACTTTTGCAGTTTGATATTGCAGATATGCTGAGTGTCTGTTCAATGGTGAAATCTGGACTTTTAGCAAAGCCTCAAGAAAGTGCATATTAGACAGGAAAGAAAAAGCTTACTATGGAAGGAGACGGGCCCTGATGATGAGTCTTGATGTTGGAAGTTAACAGACTATCAAAGGTCTTCCTCTTTGACTATGTATCATGCATAGACTGTTTTACACACTATTACACAAATGTCTTATATTTCATCAAGGGAGATATGTCATATTGAATCAGATAAACTTGAATGTTTTCCCTGAGTAAGCAACATATAGAAGCAAGAACTCCAAAGAAGACATTTTCTCAATTCTATGTCAGAAGTCCTTCCACAAAATACACGAGGCAGTGCCATTTTAGAGGTCTCAATAATGCTGAAGGAAGAGGGCTGGCAAGAGCTAAAGCAGTAACTGATGACAGAATTTGTTTGTGCAAAGATTTGGCTTCTTGAGACCATACTGAATTTCACAAAGATGACAGAAAAAGGCTGTGGCAGTGAGCAGGAATTTTGTAAAAGTGAAAGTTGCTGTAAGTTTGACATCATATCTAACTGATTTTTCCTAGCATAATTTTAAAATAATCAAAGTAGTAGCACTTCTTAACTACTGCAACCAACTAAACACCAATAAAAGCTAAGTTGTAAGAAATTCAGATGAGGCAACAAACTCCCAAGTACGTAGTGGTCCTTAGCATGCCTGATCTATCTGATGAGAGTGTCTTTGTTGCGGTTGACCAAAGTGCAAATGTATTATGTATGCCATGGATGTCTGCTTGAGGCTCCTGCATGAAAGAGCAAATGGCTGAGAACTCTTCTAGTGTGTCAGGTACATACATGTACCATATATGTGCTTTTCCAGATTGCACTGCCGAGTGAGAACTCGACCCACAGGGTTTCTACCAAGTCCACTTTACAAAAGACTGGAGGAATCCAGGGACTGCAGGCCTAGCTCCTGGTTTTCCTCTGTGCCAGGATGATTTGTCATTGCAAAGATTAAACTCATAGTTCTATCTTCATCAGCGTCTGCCATCTAACCCAAAGGTGAGACTATGTCCCAGAGCAGAACCATAGATGAAGCAAGGAAGGACCCTTTAAGTCCCAAAAGGAAAATACTGCACTTCTAGGTAGAATCCTCACTGGTCCATTGTTTCCTAAGCCCTACCTTTATCCACTTTTCACTTATGTCTTCTTTTGAGTTTGTTGGATATAATGCTGTGAGACAGTGGCCTCAAACAAGTGCCTTGTATGATGACTCAACCTAGGCAATGTGAAGGAATACTTACAAACTATACTTCAAATTCATACTTGGACATGCTAAACGAAGACAGCTTAAGAACATAAAAATGTTGTTCCTCTTTAGAGTGATGAGGTACAGGTCTTTGAGGTAGAAGCGGAATGAAAGAATGGATGGGTCACTTCTCAGTCAATTTTTGACTTATTTTTACTCTGCATATGAAAAAAGTTGCAAAAACAACAAAAAATAAACCAGTTTTGAGATGGGCACAGCACTCTGTAGGTCAAATGTCATCCTGACTTATTCCATTTTTAGATGGGTTTTAGGCTTAATAAGTACAGGAGCTTTGAACTGCCCTTGGTGCCCAGAACTCTTGTCTTTTCCACTCAGTTTCCTAAGGCTTTGAACATCAAGAGGGCCTGCATCATGTAGGGGGCGACACACAACTGTTCAGTGGACCCTTTGTAGGTCTCCTCTCTATACAGTTTAGACTAGTCTGTCACTCGAAGCATTTCGAGCTCAGAATATGCTTCTTCCTTTGCGATTTACCAAGAAATACTCATATTTAGAAAAAATGAATGCCCCTCAAATAGATGGCTCCATGCTTTCATCTCTCTTGCATATTAAATGCCTCAATGCTTCCTAGCCGTTGGGCACATTAACACATCCAATAGAAAAACAGACGGACTCTGCCGTTGTACTTCACACTTTGGCAATCAATTCACAGATCACAGCTATAGACCTAGCCTGCAAGTCTCCCTCCTTTCTTTCTGTGCATTATTACATGGGTCTCGGTGACGTGAACACCAAGCTTCAGTTCTCTGAGGAGAAGGCCCTGTATGTCCTACAGCTGGAAGAAACGTGGGTCCTCGTAAGAGACAAACCTGAAAGAGAAGCTGGCATCGGGAGGCATACAACATTGGTGGCCCAGCAGGACAATACATTCTGAAGCTAACCATGTTTAGACACCTGGGGACTTCACAGTTCAAGATCAGCTTTGGGCAAAACATGCTGCATTAGAAAATATTCCCCTGACTCTAATAATTTCTTGAATTAACAATGTCATAAAATAGAAAATGTATTACCAAATTAAAAGCAGGTAAAACCCAAATTTCTAAAACAGATATTGAAAGCAAAACTGTAAGTGGCCATAGCCAGGTTTAGGAGGTAGCTACATAACCTTCATGTTATATTATTTTAAATGGTAAGTCAGTTAGATGTACATGTGATTAATGTCTTAGCATTTCTTTTATCTCCAGTTTGTCTAGAAAAAAATACCTTCATTATCAAGTGTTGGACACTAAGTCCTACACATTTACTATCTCGCCAATTTTATTGGGTGAATGGGTTAATTTTTAAACAATATTCCTGTTAGGAAAATATTACTGAAATTAAATATAATATCTGTAAGAGGCAGCCATATCTTTTGAGCCTTTAATTTATTCTGAACACCAACAATTATTAATGGAAAGTCTACAGTGTCCTGAGTTCAGACTATTTTTAGAGATGCACCAGGGAATAAGAACGAAATTGGCCTTTCTTTAAAGGACATGATCTTTAAAACAATAAGAGTTAGGATGCTATTTATTTTAAAAGTCAAGAGTATTATAAAATGTATTTGTAAAGCAAAATGAGTTTAAAGTGAATATAACAAGAAACAATTAAATATTGGGGGAATGTTTTACCAATAAAATATTATCATCCTTATTCTATTGATAGTATAACTGACATCATTTTAATGGCCCATTGACAAAAGTGCCGAATTAGGATTATCCACACCAAAGCAAGATAAATGTTTCCTCCAACCTATAGATAAAGGTGACAGATATCCATTGCTTCAGAATGGGGCAAGTCTGGTGCCTCACTTAAAGCAACCGAGAGCATGTACCTACCAAACAATGAGAGGGTGTGACTGTTTCTGGGACCTAAGAGAGACAAATTTTAAATGAGACCTGAAAATATCCAATTACAGAAAAATAAGAATGGCTTCTAGAGATGAAAGGATGGCTCTGCTTTCCTTTGTTATCATTAATTCTGGCTCTAGGAGACACAAGCTCAGGTCAAGTTCCAAAAAAAAAATTAGTTTCAAGCCAGCTTCTCATCTCATGCTGCTCTGACCTTACCTCATTTTTGCTTTGGATTTTTGTCTTTTACAACTGGACTGTCTCATTTGATTAAATCCTACCATAGCACACTGTCCTAGTTAGGTTTCTATTGCTGTGTTAATATATCAGAAACAACTTAGGGAAGAAAATGTCTATTTGACTTACACACACACACACACACACACACACACACACATATCACATCACATCCCATCACATCACATCCTGATCACAGTCCATCATTAAGTTAGGGCAGGAACTCAAGGCAAGAACTGAAGCAGAGACCTTGGGGAAGTTCGCTTACTTTCTTGCTTCCATAGTTTGCTCAGCTACCTTCCTTGTATCTCCCAGGACCGCCTGCTAAGGAATGGTACCACCTACAGTGGGCTGGGCCTTCCCTCATCAATTCCCATCAGATTGTTTGTAGACAAACCTATGAGATAATTCCTCAATTGAGATTACCTCTTCCCATATGATTCAAGCTTTCACCAAATTGAAAACAAAAAATTACACTGATTGTCCTAACCTAGTCAGTTTTGTAGTGCTGGGGCTGTATTGAGCAAAACAGGGAACCTAATCTATTTTTCCCATATTTTCGAGTACTGGTGCTTAACTGAAGTCATATGACAGTGATCTGCTTAGGTTACATACACAATGCAGTCTATTCCAATTGTCCTCTTCTTCCTTAGTGCACCTGCAACCCTATGAGGGCTGTATCCCCTTCTCAGTGGGTAGTAGTTTAGCCTGGGTTTCTTTATATGCTACAGCCATGGTTTTACCCCCTGGAACTCAACAAGAAGCTACAAGTTTGTTTACGTCATGGCTCAAGGATATCTATGGGCTGCCTTATGACTGTCACATTGAATAAACTTGCTCCACATAAAACTATTAGGAATTCAGTGAGCACTGTGGTTAAGCAGAGGGCCTATGGGCCATCCAGATTCAACTGCTTGCTCTTTATGAATTTAGATATGTCCTATTATCATTACAAGCTTCATTTTTCCCACCTGAAGATTGGTAATGATAATGCTTATTGTATATGATTGTGAAAAGTTGGAGTGGATTAAGTGTGTAGCCGGACACAGCAGAATTAATAAATTATTTTTCTCATTGCTGTCATTTATTCTAATCTTCTCAGCTGCACATAAACGGTAAAGCTTATAACTCTGGATCATGGAAGCAAGGCTCTGTTCTGACCAATTCCACTTCTAAGTACCAACAGCCCAGATCTATATGGCATCTTGATATCCTTGAAATTATTTTGCTTTGGATATTTTGAAAATCCAAATGGTGATGATCACCGTAAACTTGTATCTTCTAAAAAATATCACTATGTCCTTAGAGACTTTGGTATGGAGTGGTTTTGCGGGTCAGTGTAGGCAGGAAGCAGATATTTCAGCTCTAATTTAGTACCATTTCACACAACGTGTGACTCCGACACATCCTAAGTGATGGTGGTGCCCTCTGGCTGCCGTTTTTGCTGCTGACTCCTTGAGCCAGCCACACTGGGCCACACTGCCCAATAAGTCTTCACTACTCACAACTTTTCTAGTAAATGTGGCTCTTCCCAGAGAAATGTAGAGAAAAAATAGTTTGGTCATGATATATATTTTCATTCCAAATATATACTTGGCCTCATCCTGAGGCTGAGCCTGGCAGAGCTTACAGACATTTCTGGAACACTTATTTCATGGCTCCTACAATCCCCACAGTGATCTTGTTCAGCATTTCCACCTGCGTACCCACTTATCTCTGCTCCAGCAAATCATTATGTATTAACATCTACAAAGGAAGTGCTTGAGTTCATAGCACAGTTTGAGATCTTGAGATGTGTCCGGTCCTTTCACTCAGGGTCTGCAGCTATTTTCCAAATGGTCTATATTAATATGCATTTTACCTGACAAGAGCAGAGTGGCCCATCTAAGGTGAAGGAAACATGATAATCAATGCAATTAGATCATTGCCTTTAGTTTACAATCTAGCAGAAGAGATAATAAACAGTGCAGTAAAAATAAAAATAATTACAAATGCGATAGGTCATAAGCAACAAATAAACAGGGTGCTGTGCCAGACAAAGGTGGATAATGTAGCATTTGGAGAAAGACTATAAAGATGGAAAAAAGAGAGTCATTTACATGGGGAGTGGTGTCTCCTTCCTTGAAATTAGGATTCCCTATGGAACAGCATCTTTGGGAAACCTAGGTGTGAAAGGGAAAGTAATGGAGCCTGCTGAGAGTGTTTTCTGACTAGTTCTCTGCTGTATGAGAATGAAAGGGCTTTTGATGCTGAACCTGAGTTGTTGTTGTTGTTGTTGTTGTTGTTGTTGTTGTTGTTGTTGTTGTTCTTCTTCTTCTTCTTCTTCTTCTTCTTCTTCTTCTTCTTCTTCTTCTTCTTCCTCCTCCTCCTCCTCCTCCTCTTCTTCTTCTTCCTCCTCCTCCTCCTCCTCCTCCTCCTCTTCTTCTTCTTCTTCTTCCTCTTCCTCTTCTTTTTGCAAAAACAAAAAGTAAACAAGTCTTGATGCTGCCCATTTCTAGCTTCTTTAGGAATATGACCAATCCAGGTACATGCACTCTTATTTCTTCCTGTAAGGGGACAGAAATCTCCTCTTAACTGTTGATTCACTTGACTGCTCTGGCTCAGATAGCCTAGTCTGCCATCTTATTATTGCTTCTAAACTACCACCTTGTGCTTCTAGCATTTCATAGTCCTAAATCTTATCTGCTTGGTATTCCTGGGGATCCTGTTAAGTTTTCTGTTTTTGTATTCTCTTTTCTTATTTTTAATTCCTGAACATGAATTCATTTGTTTCCTCTCAATACCTGTCATTCAAAGGATTTTATGTACAAAGGGCCAATTTAGCTCATGCTGAGCTCACAGTATTGAGGGGGAGGGTTTCAGGCATGGAATGAGAGATATTAGTAGGCACATGTTTGCCCAAGGCAGGTAGGTGATGGGAGCATAAAGCTGTGAGTTAGAGTTTTCCATGATCAGAAGCAGAAGCCAGCAGCACATAGGTGATGTGAAAGGCTCTGGGGATAGATGAAACACTGAAATAATGCATCTAGACAAGGAGATTGTCTGGAAGTGTTCTGTAAGGTTTTGTATATATTGGTACATGTTGCCTAATACCTCTATTTTCCTAAATCAACTCAAGTGGAATGATGCTATTGGAGTTAGAGATAATTAGGGGATGGACTAAGTAATTCTACTAGCCTTATCAGAATCATGGGGTTTATATAACTTATCTTTTGGATATGTTTGAGGGTTTACTTAGCCCATAGATTTGAAATTGCTTTCCAATATGATATTAAAATAATGCATGTTAGAGTTGTTTACTATTTGTTGTTGTTGTTGTTGTAGTTTAGAAAAAACTACTTGCGTCCTGGAGAGACGGTTCATGGGTTATGTTCTTTTACCACAAGCATAATACACAGAGTGCAGATCCTCTAGACCCACATAAAAATTGTTGAAGTTGGTATCGATCTATAAACCCAACACTGAGAGGCAGAGCCAGGCCTACACTGGAGGCTCACTGGCCAGTCAGTGTAACTAAATCTGCAAGATCCAGGTTAAGTAAAGAGAGATCTTGTCTTAAAAAGTAAGGTGGATAGTGACAGAAGACAACAGATGTCAAGTGTCAGCCTTCGTGCATGCACTCTCGAATGCACCTGTGCAGAAACATGCAAATGTGCATTCATACCCCACCCTAGACACAAAACAGTATCCTAATAGGTGACCATCGATAGTACTCTGACTCAATCTTTTCTTCAACTAAACCTTAGTGATTCCTAGGTTAATCATTTTGGAAGGAAATTGTCTGACAGAAAAATAGACATTTGCCAGCGCCACATTAGGGAGGAGGGTGTTGCGCTCTTCCTGATTTTAAATACTGAAGTTATTCTTGCTCCAGGCAACCTGAACTTCCCTTTCCCAGGAGCTTCACACATGCTCTCTCTCACTGTTATTTGGTTTACCTATTCCAAAAACTGCTTACCATGGCAACCCTTGTCTGCATGACAGGCAGTTAAATTTGCTTGGAAAAACTGCAACAAAGTGTCATTTTTCATAAACCCTCTATGCCTAAATGTTTTCTTCCTAAGGGATTTCCAGCCACTTTGTTGTGGTCTTCCAGCCCTTGCCAAAAGACAGTTTATGAGTGAAAACCTTATTGAGACCCATATACTTGCTCAATATTAGTGACAGATGCTGTTGGGATGAGCATAGCTTCTCAGAACAGAAAAATAATTGACATTCTAACTCGCATTTTGATGCCACAGAAGAGGCCTTCAGATAACACCTGAACCAAATAATTATGCATTTTATAAGTATGTGCTTTGGGAACCGAAGGGTTGTGAGATGTGAGGATAATAGACAGAGAGCCAAAAATAATTCCAGCCCAGTTTTGATTCCACTCTGCACATCCAGGTATGTGCTCCACTCAGAAAACACAAAGGTGTTTCCAGAAGCCCTGCTATGGACTTATGGGTTTGGTGCTAACAATGGCAGTTTACAGGTTTTATGTGATCATGAATAAATCCATACCTGTCAAGATGCAGTAAATGTTGGACACTATTGCCATATTTTAAATACAAAATTTGATATTTATATGATATATATTCCTGTAGCCCAAACATCTTTGGATCAACATGCTAGCTGTTATTAAATCTGTAATTGAAACACCCTCCAAAGAAGTAACAGTTGAAACTTTCCTAAAGAATTGTTCACCATTCCTCACATCAAATTATTAATCTATTCTTGGCATCTGGGCAAAGCAAGATATATTATGCAAATTAGCTCTTGGCCCAGAGCATGAATGGAATTAGTTTTATGCTCAAGAGGAATCTGGCCATGAGTAAATGATGGGTGCTGGGGGTGAGTCCAAGCATATGACCCAGTGACCTTCTCTTGTGGCTCATGATAGATGCTTCTCCAAGATAACTTAAAGTCCCCTTCATCCTCAAGCACAAGGAGATGGTAAAAAGATCCCCCAAGGAGACACTGAAAATGCAAGCCTTTAGGGGATTTTTACTTAGTGATACTGAAGTTCACATTCACATTTAGTTTTCAAGTTCTAGTCACAATTGTAGTGATTTTGAAAGTCTAAATATAAGCCCTGTTGACTTGTGATTCATAAACCACACCTGAGACTGTGATTGTGTAACTTGTAAATTATAGCCAAACTTTAAAATGGGTCAAGTGCAATGATGGGTTGCTTTCCTGAACACATGTTTTATGGGCAAAAAAGACAACAGAATAAAGAATCAATCACCCTATAGACTGCATTCTGTATGGAGATTGTATTGCCCTGTGCCCTGAAGCAAACCTCTGATTTTTGAATGGTTGTGAGAAACAGGAAAGGCTTATCCCTCTGCATAGCAAGGGGAACACGCTGAGAAAGGAAAGGGGGTAACTGCCATCCAAGTGCTAATTTTAAGACCCCAGAGGTCAGAAGTGATGTTTTCAAGATAGATCTGATCCACAACTCAGGTGTAAAGAGAATGCAACTGGATTAACAACATGCTGGACAACAGGAATGAGTGAATACGCACCGTGGAGTTAGACTCCTCTGAGCATGGTGTTCTCATAATGAAAGCATTGCTCAAACCCAAACCATAATAAAACCGGAGGCTAAGTACGCACAAGAATCCTAAAGAAAACCTTGGGATTGATAAGAATATAGGGGAGGACTCAGTGTGAGCGGCAGCCATAACTTAAAGAATTGGGAAGTCTTTCCAGCCTGTCTGTGGTAGACAAAGGCACAGGAATATAGTTATAATTAATGCAGGCAACAAAGTAGGGAATGAAGTTATAATGGAGGAGATGGAGGAATTAGAGATCTGGATTCCATTGTGCCAGGCAGATTGGTTAGAGTTGTTAATTGGGATAAGTGTCCACAGGAGCTAAGGTGTCAGAGCAGGTAATAAGAGAGAAAGCTGATACTTTACCAAGTTGTCTCAAACTTGATTATTCTTGTGTAGAGTGTTGAGAGCAGGTGAAATAGCGTTCATGAATGTACGAGGCAATTTCTCCCCACATTTTTATAGAACAAGGGAGCCAAGACCTTTCTCCACAGCACATACATCTATCCATTCGTTTATTTAGGGAAAGGTTTAAGAAGTCATCATTGAATGACAAGTATTCTTGATTTTAAACGGATTTCTCTACAATACGGCTACTTTATAATTTTTTTAAAAGCTTTCTGGCAGCTCCTTGTGGTTTGGTTTGTGCCGAGCAGGCAGTTTGCCAAGCTGTTAGACCAAGATGAAATCAGTCCTTGGACTTGGAGTCTTTATTGTCTAGAGAAGAGAAAGGAATAAATAACACAACATTTGACACCTATTATAAAGTAGTGGAAGAATTTTGCAAGAGAGAATAAATGGGGATTTAGCAATGCAAAGTGTGGTCAGCCCCATTTATTTATTTTAAAGAAAATAATGTTTATATTAGGACTGGAATGGGATAGAAAGTTGAACATTGGAGGCACTGGAGGGCCAGGCATAAAAAAGCCTACACATAACAGCACTGAAGTAGAGCAGAGCAGAGGACCTGTGTGAACAGAAAGGATACCAATGCGGCTGGAATGTAATGAGGGGAGAAATTGGCATCAGGAGGTGATCATAAAATATGCTATATGAAGATTTAGGTGCCAAGGCTGACGTTAGATGACTATGATAGAGGTGCACACAGAGATAAGAGGTCTATTTAGAAAATAGAAATGATTAGAGAGTGACTCAGCAATTTTGGTGCTAAGTATAATCTTTCCCAAACTCATGTAACAGTAGCTATGCCCAAGAGGAAGTCCAGCAGCATTAGTCACAAAAGAAAAATATAGAAACAACACAGATGCAGATGAGTTAGTGTAGCACTGTCACTTATGCACTAGCAAATTATACAGCAGCCAAAACCCATCACCCATGGCAACATGAATATGCTTAAGACTTAGAGATATAAAATTAAAGTAAATCCAAGCCTTAACAGCATGATACCATTTAAAATAAAATTAAAATAATTAAGCTCAAAGTGCTGTAGTTCTAGGAATGCAAACAGATGCAAAATCACATTTATTTTAAAAGGAAAGCAGGTACATGATGTACCTATGATCCTCAGCTGAGGGGAAGTAAGGCTTCCTGTAAAATGCAATGAAGAAGAGAAGGACTGGGTATAGATTACCAGCACCATCCTAGTTTTTATATTGTTTATGGGTGTTATGACAAATTATAAACTCAAAAACCGAGTAAAGCATGCACAGGACAGACACTGAGAGAATGTCAGAGTTAGTCGAATCCCATGTACCAGAGTCCTCCCAAACCTGAAAAAGTATACTAATGGCTTAGATGTGGGAATTCCTCTTTCCCACAAGCAGAACAAAAAGAAGCCATGAATCCCGTGATGCTTGTAGTTTCCAACCGTGCACTTTGAAAATGACATCATTTCTGGACGTAAGTAGATGAAGAGAGGGTTTTTCTTACACAACCTAGGTCTACCTGTCCATAGGTGCACTAACCACCATGAGCTGGACTCACCATCATCAATCATTAATCAAGAGAATGCCCACAGACATGCCCACAGGCCAATCAGACGGAGGTAATTCTCAGTTGAGGTTCCTTCTTCCCAGCTGATTCTAGTTTCAAGTTGATAAAATCTGACCAACACAGAAGATTTTAGAGTAGCTTTCTCTGGCAGCTATCAGTCATCAATAAATTGCAGCACATGAGGTAATTTTGAAAAACAAGAAAAACCATTGTCTCACCATTCTGAAGTGTAGATGTCTTGGCTGGAATCAAGATACTAACTGGGACACAGGCCCTGGCTCTCTGTACAGGTTCAGTTTATTCTTTTCTGTTCTAGTTTCTGATGGCCATGATAGTCTTTGGCTTGTGCCTGCTTTATTCCAACATGTTCTGTGATCAAAGGACCTCTTCCCCTTCTCCTGCCGCATGTCCCAGCTCTTTCTTGCTGTCCCTTAAGGGGACATTCTATGGCATTTAGGCTTGGTTGGGATAAATCAGATAACTTACTAAATCAAACCTACAGCAACTCTTTTTTCAAATAGGACAACATGCACAAGGTCTAGGATACTCAGGTGAAGTACAGGCAAGTAGAGAGCATTTCTAATGTTGGAGTCCTAAGAAGATGAGGGAGAAAGAAGAGCGGAAATCCCGAACAGTGTCACCGGTGGCATGCCAGTGTTTTGTCGCGGCTACAGAAATGGAAGCCAGTAGGTGGGAGCCACCGAGGAGGGAGCCATGTCAGATGGGGCAGGCAGAGCTGATGGTGGGCACTGAAAATGATGCCTTCCTATATTAGCTTGGCTGGAAGATAAACCCTTGTTCAAGCACATCAGGAAGAAGGGAGTCGTGATGTTTGCAGATGGTGATGAGATGAGTCAGCGTGACCCCAGAGACCTTGGTTTGTTTGCTGCAGTACTGGAGTTGTTTGGAAGGAAAGAGTTGACACTGAGGACACAAGGAAGGGGGAACAGCTAGTAAATCAGGGAAGAGTTTGCAATAAGGGAACTGTGGACCCCATGTGAGCCTCAGGGGATAAATGTGAAGCCAGCCCTTTGACTGTACTTTACTACTCTTCGGTGTCCTCTGCTACATTGGGCTTGGTCCTTAATCAAGGCTGAGTCTTCTGAGAATCTTGGCACAGCTCTTAGTCTTTGGTTCTGCCTCTATCTTGGATCCATATTCTGATTCCTCCACCTCCCAGCTATGAGCTCTTAGCACGTAACTAAGTCAGTGCCTGCTTCCCTACATGGAAACTGGAGACAACTGAAGTCCGTCTTGTAAGATTGATGGAGCACTCATATTATTCACAGGTATAAGGCACAAACAACAGTATTTTGTGGTAAGATTTTTGATTTACTTAAAAGACACAGAAATATTATGGAAATATGTTTTCATTTTAACATCCCAGGTATAGGTATATGGGACTGCTTCATTGCAGGTGACTGTGATTTGCCTCATGCTCTAGGAGGGGCATGACTTTGCCAGCTGCAGATAGTTTCTGTTACTGTGTGACTTTTGGAATTTTGGGGACTTTTCAGAGCCTATATAAATGCTAGGGCACCAAAAGGCCCTATTCATGTTATAGTTTGTCAGGTATGTGTGTGTGAAGAGCTGAAAAGAAGAAATTGGATATCCTGGCTGTGAAGATTAAACTTGCCTCAAGGTACTCAACACCCCTAATCAGCCTGAAGTAGTCTAACAATATCTTTGCTTCTGTTTCCCGCTATCCTTGTTTCTCTCCTACCTAGTCTTAGGAGGTTAAAGGGTGGAAGAAGAGAGGTGGAGAAGGGTGAAATTTAAAAGAACCCACAAAGTAGCCAAAAGTCCAGCTAGAGTATATCTGTTCATACGAGTAATGGCAGGCATAATTTCTTTGAAATAAATTACATACATGTATATCTTCAGAACCTCATAAAATTGAAAGTTGCATGTTTTCTACCCATGAAAAGCAAAAAAGAAAGTTTGAAAATTAAAAAAAGAGTCATACATAACAATTTTCTTGGATTAAACACATACTTGCTTTTAGAATTATTACTTTTAAGAAAACTATCCGGTGTTATAAAAATTTCTAGCTTCTGAGAGCTCACCATTGCCCAAATTTTCCTAAAATGAATTACAATTTGCACAGATGTCACTTAAGTAATAAATTCAGTCTGGAAACCAGAACTCATTTATGAACAGTTTCCTTCAAATTTTAGAGTGTAGAAGATTTCTAGTTCATAATTCCATTCATTTGTATTTTCCACAAAGAGCTTCCTTGGACCAGTAATGTCACCTAAGTGTGTAATGCTTTGAAATCATACCTAGGTAAAACAATCAAGTGATATTACTGATTATTTGTGTAACTCTTCAAAAGTCTTCCATGATAGTTTCAACTTGACACATAAATATCACTGCGATAATCCCAGGAAAAGTACCAAATGGCATCTCAGAAAGGAGAGGCAGATTCACAATTATTTGTGAATTTTATATTTGGTCTTCAATGTGTCTCTGGGATAGAAGACAAATACACTTTGTTCACTTTATAAACATAAACTTCATAAAAACAAAGACAAAGGTTTTGAGAAAAAATACAGTTTTACCTTTAGAGGGGACATGTTGGTCAAAGGATACAAAATCAGATATATTGGACATTAAATTGTGGAGATAATGTATAGAGGATAATAATAATGACTATGACTAATAACACTAGATTATACACTTGACATTTCCTATGGGTCAACCTTACCCCCTTGTAAACACAAAATAACTATGTGGGGTCATGGGTATTATAATTACCTTGTTAAAGATTTCATAATATATGCATAGGCAAAGCCATCACATTGAAAATTATATATATATATATATGTATATGTATTTACTTAGTGTTATTTATTATTATTATGTGTATAAGTGTGTTTTCATTGACTGTCTGTGAATGTGAATATGTGTCAAAGTCAAAAAATAATTTTGTAGAGTTAGCTCCTTCCATTAAGTATTATGTGGGTCTTGGGGACTGAACTCAGGTCTTCAGGATTATATAGCAAATGCCTTTACCTGCTAAGCCATATCACCATCTCATACTTTTATTTTTTATGTATGTAATCCCATGTAAAGGGACCAGAGGAAGATTTCAGATGTCACTCATGATGTTCTGTATACCTGTTTTTGAGACAGACTTTCTCACCACCTGTAACTTTCTGTATAGGCTAGATGTCTAGTCCCTGAGCTCCAGGGATCTATCTGTCTATGCCTCCTTAGTGCTGATATTCCAGTAATAACCTGTTGGGTTATGGAAAACAAAATCAGGTTCACATGTTTGTAAGAAAAATAGGTTACTAACTGAGCCATCTCTTAGCACCTAAATATAGAGTTTTTTATCTGTAAATTTTATCTCAATCAGCTAAAGGGGAGAAGAAAGGACAGAGTTTGTGGAAGGCGTCATGTCTCTTCACTCACCACAATTAAACCATTCCATCTGCCCCTAGGACTAGTATGAAACATGAACAATGAGGAGAAAATAAAACTAAAAGGCAGAATAGCCAACAGAAACCAAAAAAATTGTTGCTCTCATATTGTCACTGAGTTAATACCATTACCAGTACAAAATAACTTTCTCATTGGGAACCCTGAAAGGTGTCTATTCAAGTGTAAGTATATTCAACATAAATAGAAAAATTCAAGATTATACATCTTAATCTTAAGTGACATCAAGAGACCAAAAGGCATGTAGAAGCCACATGAACCTCTCATAGATACAAAACCATGGCTACCTATACACTAGGAAAGTTTGATTTTCTTTCTTTCTCCTACTCCTTCATCCTCTTTGAAAAAGTCATTTTCTCTGCTACATTAGCTGAGAAGCTATACACATGTCAAGATCAGTGCCTCTTTAGATTTAGAAAACTTTAAGAACAGAATCCATGCTAGAAAACATTGCTGTCCTTTGGGTTTGTTTGGCCATGATGAGACAAGGAAATGTATGAACACTGCACAGGAGAAAAACCAACTGCAATAAATCTTTGTTTGAGTTTAAAACAAAAGTGTTTAAGCCAAAAATAATCATTTAGTTATGATAGCTGTCCACTTGACAGATCCTAGAGTCAGACAATCCTCTGCTCATCTTTGTGGAGTAAGTGAAGTAGGAAAACCTGACCCTATATATAGGTAGCACCTGTCTACGGTCTGGGGTCCTGGACAGCATAAAAGAATATAAAAGGACTTTAAAGAAAAAAGCAGTCAGGGCAATAGGTCCAGGATGGAGTATAAAGAAGACAGCAAGGAGACGACCAGCCTTCCTCTCTCTCTATCCCTCCTTCTGCATCCTGACTCTAAGCGCCATGTGACTAGCCACCTTAAGCTCCTGTTGCCTTGACTTTGCCACCATGATGGAGTATACCCTGGAACTGAAAGCCAACATAAACCCTTCTTGACTTAAGTTGCTTTTGTTATAGCAATAGAAAGAGTAACTAATATATTAGCTAAACTGAGAACAAGAGATTTTATCTGATTTATTTATGGATAATGAGAGAGATATTAATAGTTTGTATTTATTTGGCCTAACAATACCAACCTGGTGATGGTTGAGTTTGTACTAATTGGAAGAAAAGGAAATTATATACAGAAAAATAAAATAATTAAGGAAAATCACAAGTTCCTCATTATTTCTAATTTATAGTAAGTTAGAAGGAAAGACATAACTATTATTTTAGTTTGTTATTGCAGTTTACAGTCACAGTTTGTAAATGAATTTCAGATTTTTCTATGTTGTAGTAACAATTTCTTTCATGACCAAAGTGGAGATTTCTGGTTTCTTTGGCGACTCAGTTGTGTCATGTGATGTTTTTCTGGAAACTGTCTTATGAGGGGATCTTTTTGCTGAAGCAAATACATGGGAGGACATTTTGCTGAGAACAGATACATAATGTTTTTCTGGAAGCAACCTGAAGAAGGGGCATGTGATGTTTTGCTAGATCAGACACTTGAGAGAATACATAGTATTTGGAAAGGACATAACTATAACCCAACAGACAGTGGACATTGCTGTATTTTATTGGTTCACCATATCACTCTTACCTGGTCATTGTTGTGACTTTATAGAGAGAAACACACTGAAGAATTTCTGATGGTGTTCAGCAGCTTCTTGTAGGACTCGGGCAGATTGACAGAGTCTCATGGTTCCTTATGGATTAAACTACCATTGCTGATTAGTGAGTGGTGTTTGGAAGTGGATCCTAAGGCTGCTGATTCATGAGAAGTAAACTGCTGATATCCTGATGAGGCAAATTGGATTTGCCACAAAGAATTATTTTTAAGCAGGTCTACATCTTCCTTTGCCCTTTAACCTTGCCTTACCACTACTTCTGGTCAGTGGTGGGCTAGAAGGGAGGTTAAAATATTTAAGTACACTTATTAAAGTAGGTTTTGAAAAATATAAGTCTACACATTATTTCCCAATGATTTGTCCAAAAAGTCTGTACTTGTAAACAGTTTGCATATATTCTAGCACATATAACTCAGGAAGGATTCCTTATTGTCATTTTGCCAATTTACTTTTGGTCAAACAAACAATTGAAAATGATGATCCTGGAAATTTGACCATTCCCTCAACAAAAAACTTACAGGTTGGAGAATCTTGAAAGCAATTCATGAATACTCGGATCTCCCAGACCTTCAGGTAAAATGTACTGTTTCAATAATATATTCAGTCATATGAAAGAACAAAATTAAAAGAAAATTGGCCAAACCTTCTTTGTGCATGGTCTGGAAAATACAAACCACAATCAGTAGTTAATATATGCATTGCATGTGGCTGTAGTTTAAAACACAAAGGATTTGGGTAAAATATTCTCTTTCTCTTGAGAATTGTGTGACACAGACACAAGAGCTATGTTGTATAGATTTTGGATATTAGCTCTCTGTCAAATATAGGGTTGGTGAAGATCCTTTCCTAATCTGTCGGTTGCTGTTTTGTTCTATTGTCCTTTGCCTTACAGAAGCTTTTCAGTTTCATGAGGTCCTATTTACCAATTGTTGATGTTAGAACACGAGGCATTTATGTTCTGTTGAGGAAATTGTCTCCTGTACCAGTAGGTTCAAGGATATGACCCACTTTCTATTCTATGAGATTTAGTATATCTGGTTTTATGTTGAGGTCCTTGAGCCACTCGACTTACATTTCATTCAGGGTGATAAATAAAAACCTATTTACATTCTTCTACATATAGACATCCCACTAAACTAGCACCGTTTGTTGAAAATGCTTTTATTTTTTCATTGTATGGTTTTGGCGTCTTTATAAAAAATCAAGTATCCAAAGGTGTGTGGATTTATTTCTGCGTCTTTGACTTAATTCCATTGGTCAAACTATCTTTCTTTGTACCAATACCAAGCAGTTTTTTTTTAATCACTATTGCTCTGTAGTAAAGCTTGAGGCTAGGGATGGAGATTGCTCCCAAAGTTCTTTATTGTTCAGGATTGTTTTGGCTATCCTTGTTTTTGCTTTATTTTTCCTTTGTTTTTTCATCTAAAGTTGAGAATTGCTCTTACAAGCCAAATAACCCAATTTTTTAAAAGGGGACAAAGAACTAAACAGAGAATTCTCAACAGAGGAATCTCAATTGACACAAAAGCTCTTAAAGAAATATTCAAAATCCTTGGTTATCAGTGAAATGTAAATCAAAACAACTCTGAGATTCCATGTTATACTGGTCAGAGTGGCTAAGATGATGCAGAAAACTCAAGTGACAGCACATGCTAGCAAGGGTGTAGAGCAAGGGGAACATGTCTTCATTGCTGGTGAGAGTGCAAACTCATACAACTACTCTGTAAATGCAGATACAGGCTGGAGCAGAGTCTAAGGCAATGGTCAACCAAAAACTGGCCCAACTTGAGACCCAACTCACGGGCAAGTACCAATTCCTGACACTATTAATGATACTTTGTTATACTTAGAGACAGGAGTCTAGCATGACTGTCCTCTAAAAGACTCACTCGGCAGCTGACTCAGACAGATGCAGACACCCACAGCCAAACACTAGATGAACCTTGAGGACTCTTATGTGACAATAGGAGGAAGAATTGTGGCCCCCTAAGGGGATAGGAACTCCACTGGAAGACTAATAGAATCAACTAACCTGCACTCTTTGAGGCTCTAAGAGACTGAACCAACAACCAAAGAATATATATCTGCTGAACCTCAGCCTCCCTGAGCACATGTAGCAGATATCTGTGTCTTCATGTAGGTCACAAACAACTGAAGTGGGGGCTATCCCAAAATCTGTTGCCTGTACATGGGATATGTTCTCCTAGCTGGACTGCCTTGTCTAGTCTCAGTGGGAGAGGAAATATCTAACCTTACAGGGACTTTAAGTGCCAGAATGTGGAATACCCAAGGTGTTCCCACCCTCTCAGAAGAGAAGGGGAGGGAATGTAGAGGAAGGGTTGTGGGAGGGAGTGACCGGAAGGGGACCAATGAGAGGAATGTAAAGTGAATAAGTAAGAAAGAAGAGGAGTTGTGCTTTAGAAAATGACCGTTCTCAAAGTGATGCAAAGGGACAGTACCTAACAAGGAGTAGTCTGAAGCTGCTCCATTGCTATGCTACTGTGGTTCATTGGTACCTGATGCCTGACACCTGCTTTGAAGATAATAAGACTTTAAATTACAGTGAAGTCATAAATGCTTTATTAATATTTATTGAACGATTCAGAGGTGTAGCTGTATTCTTTAATAACTTTTTACAGTGTGATTATAAAATCCACTGGCAACACATTTTTAATGTACGCTGCCATAAGAAACTTATTCGTAGATGTTGATATAACACAGCTGTTGTAATTAAAGCAATGTGCACACCTTCTTGATCTATTAATTTATATCAAATGAATCAAAGTGGCCCATATTATTTTTAAACTCATTATTTGGCTGAAGCGTTGGTTATAGTTTCTTGGCTGTCATTGATACTGGTGGTCTTTACCCCCTGAAAACACAATAAGAGAAAACTTCGATCACCAAGTGTTTGGGGCATTGCTAAGTTTATCAATTAAGCACTTCCATTGACTTTTGGTAACGGAGAAATGTAGCCACTTCCAAAGCACAGCATTTGGAATAGTGTGGGCATTGTTTAATTATCCCAACTTTTATCTTACATGAGTTTCACAAGGTTCAAAAAAATGCCTCAAATGTATACCACTACACATTTTATGATATTATATTTTATGTCAATTGAAGACATAAAATCTTCTAGAATATTTCCTGTAGACTTGGATTTTTTTCAAAACCTACTTTATTTAGGATTCTTAACTGCTTCAACCTCCCTTCTAAGCCACCGACAGGAGGTAGGGGGAAAAGAAGGTTAACAGGAAAAGGGTGTTGTGAAAATATTTAGAAGTAGCTCCTTGAGGTGATTTTTCACTCTTCGTTGGCAGGATACCAATACCAAACACCAGACATGAACCAGTAGCAGTGGCATGATCCAGCAGGACCAGCAGGGCTTCACCGAATTGGCATGAGTCAGCAGAAGTGGCCAGAGTCAGCTGGAACCCCACTTGAAGTTCTTTGGAAAGTTTCTCTCTGTGAAGTGAAGACCAGCGAAGACCAGTCAACTTTTCATGGAGCAGCAATGCAAGAACATCCTCACACTGTTTGTGGGATTACATTTATAATCTTTCTAAACATCACATACCCTCTCAAGTATCTGTTTTCAGCAAAACATCACATGCCCTCTCACAAGACAGCTTCCAGAAAAACATCACATGACACAACAGAGTTGTTAAAGAAACCAAAAATTTCCATTTCAATCTCCTGAACAACTTAAAATTGAGACAGATATAATATGATAGCCAAATTCATGTCCCTTGTTTATTCAATGCCATCTGTCCTGAAAACCTAGCACACAATAAATAAAATTTGTAGCAAGAGAAACTTCCTATTATGGGAATTTCAGCTTTGATCTGAGAGAACGATTTCTTCAGTTCCCCATTAACCATAGGCTTTCAGATATTGTCCTCAACGATGTAAATATAGTGAGCTCTGAAAAAAGAACATGGAAATGAGAAAATGTCCGTTAAGAGTGTTGTATTAATTAAATTGAATGCATATCGTTTCAGACTGCCATAAGAAATTCCATTGGCTGGTGAAAGAACAGAAAGGGATTTTCTCATGGTTCTGGATATAGAGACATCCTGACCAAGGCATAGATAGATTCAGCATCTAGTGAGAGCTTCCTAGCTGGAGACAGCTCCCTTCTTGGAGTCTTTTTACAAGGTATAGTTGTTCCTTTTTGTATAAAAAAAGCAGTCTATTCCAACTGAATCGGAGTGTTGTCTTTACACCATGATTATAGCTTAATTATTTTCTAAAGTGTCTATCTCCAAATACATTCACTTTGAGAGTTAGAATTTCAACCCATGATTTTATAGGTCAAAGGGGACACAGTTATGCCACGGAAGTACTGAGAGGAAACAGGAAACCTAGCACATAATAAATAAATTTGCTGTGTACAAATTGCACACAGCAGTATTTTCTTGTTCTTAATGTTTTGACATGGATATTTTTAGATCTAGAAGCTTTGAAATTCATGTTCTAAGACTAAAATTCTCTTTTTATAATTCTAGGAGCAGTAACTCCCAACTTCATGGAATTCATGCATTGGGGATAACTGAGTTTACATCTCTTCCTACATAGAGGTGGGTACTGGAAAATGTGCGATAGGCATAGAACAATCCATGGCTTCATGAAGCCTTCATTCTACAATGAAGAGAGACAGCAAGTGACTGTGTGAAACTGAGAAAAACATCTGGTAGTGATGGCTACTAGAAAGAAAATATAAAACTGCAGTTAATTTAGTACCATGGACTATAGACGTGTATCTTAGGGAGCATCACTGAAGAGATCCTAGAATGGTGACAGAAACAAGATTGCCATGTAAAAAAAAATCCAAATATTTGTACACATAAAAAAATGGAAGAAATGTGGCAGGAAGTTTTATTTGTTATTACACTGAGGTGATTGCTCACAGGTAAGAGAACCCTCAATTATCATGCATAGATTCTTGAATGAGGATCAGCAGCTGAGAAACCTCTCATAGTTCTCTGTGAACGATGTCCCTAAAAATAAACAATCTGGATCTTCATTAAGCTTCCCTGTCCTGCCAATTACTGCCATCTTGTAGATGAGGTGAAAGGAGAATTAGTGAACTCTGCACAGCATCTAGACCAACATAATTGTAATCTACATATTCATATAGTTGTCTGCAAATATGCAGATTTGGTGACTATGGCATGAGGGTATAGTGCACAACTTATTGAGAGGGTATTGATATAGAATTTCCATCTTTTGAAACTAAGTAAAGCTAAGTTCTTGCTTCAACCTCAGGTCATCCCTTCATTGGAAATCCTTGTTCACACTTGGCCATTTGCATAAGAATATCTTGTTTAAAAATATCTAATATATGCATTAAATTGTAGGGGGAAGGAAGAGCAAGGGACTGTGAAAATGTGAAAAACTGCTTTGGGTGTGTAAAGAGAGCATCAATCTAGTGGCTCTCAAGCTGGCCAGCTAAGAACAACTTGGTAATGATGAGTTACACACTTCCCATTCCTTTAAAGGGGACAACACCCTGGTTGGTATTCTTCACATTTAAGACACTTAAGGCATGAGCAAATGTTTAAAATAAATTAAGCCACAAGTAAATTTTAAAAAAAGGACAATGATTGAAAATATATCATGTGACAATATAAATGGCACACTTCCATATTATTGCACAAGGCAATATAGAAATAGAAAGTGTGGTGCACTCTTAGAATAGCAATATTGGGAAAAGGAACCCACATATTCAACTTGTTTGCATCTCAAAGAAGTAATAGAAATGAATGATATGGATGAAATCAGTCACCCAATCCTGCACCTTTCCTATCCATGTTCTCTTCTTTTGAAAGGACAAATCTTCAGAATGAGCATTTTTATAATGAGGGGAGTGAAGCATAAGGGACCATCTGATGCCATGTAGTAACAATAACTCAAAAGGACATTTTCTGCACCTAGGCATGGACACTTTTTAGAGCTATGCTTCACAGGCCAGAAGCTCAGAATCTTACTAAGAAATCTGGATTTCAAAGCAGCATGACTGAGATTGTTTATTCGGCCATCTTATACATGCAAAGAACAATGTGTCTTCATGCTAGCCTTCTCCCCAGCAAGTATTTCAACACCTTCTCATGCATTTTCCACATAACCGAGTCTGTGGTTCAAACAAATTTGGGGTGTGTTTTAAGGTGTGAATTGAAATAGTAACTTTTGAGTTGCAAATGGTTGCTGCTGTAGGAATCCGGGCCCAGCTTGTTAGAACAACTTCAGTATTACCTTAATGTATGTAGAGTCCCTTTCTGTTCCGTAACACACTTGGACACCTCTCACTTTAAACTACCACGTTCTGTAAACAAGCTTTTTCTGTTGACCAATTTAAAATGGCTTCCATTTCCTACAAAAATGAAGCAAAATCTGATTAGCCTTCCTTGGCAATCTTACTTCACAAAATTTTCCAGTTCTATTTGTCCACTGACTCACTCACCTTTCCGTTCTTGGTATAGCTCTACCTCTGTAGAACCTATCTAGACTCATTGTGGAAGAGGGAACCTCAGTTGATAGAATACACCCTCCCACCTGATTGGACTGTAAGAAGCCTGTGGTTTTTCCTGATTGATGATCGACATGAAAGGGGAGGATCCAGCTCACCCATACAACCCTGGGCATTGTACAAGAAAGCAATCTTTCTTGTACACGGGGATAACCACGGGGATAAACCCAGTAAATGGCATTTCTCCATGGCTTTCGCCGTGGAGGCTTCTAGGTTCATGTCCTGACTTCTTAAGTGAAGTACTACTACTTGGAAGTTTTAGCTAGAACATACCATTTCTTCCCCAATTTACTTTTGGTCATGGTGTTTTAACTGAGCAATTGAATCTGTAACTAATATAATACCTTTCCTCATGCAGCCTCCCACGCCTGTAATGCTCCTTTTCTGTTTCTCCTCCTTACCATTAAGGCTTTTCTCTGACTTCTGAAATAGTCTTTGTCTTCCAACATTTTCCTGTTTGATGAGGCATTGATAATCTCCTAGTAAGAAGAAACCTCTACTATTACATCTATCAAGGCACAAATTTGAGTCACACTAGAATAATTTGTGTACATGTCTTTTTGCTCCAATAGAGTGTGCATATATTTAGGTGATCCTTTTAGACTCTAGGACAATGACTTGCATTCACTGGGTAGCTGGTATCCACTGACTTGAGCTGGCTTTAAGAATACTGGTTTCCTGTGCTATCCATAAAAAATAGACAGTAATGATCACTGAAGAGCAGAGAATTAATGTCATCAGTGAGAGAAGGGGAAGAAAGGTGGACATGAAAGTACAAATACAATAAATTATCAATTTAGGATAATCTTGTCCATGGAGGGTCAAGGTAGAGAAAGTGGGTTTAGAATTCTTGAAAGTAATCTCTTGGGTGATGTCCCCCCCAAGCACCAGATCCAGGATTTTTCTGCTCTAAAAGATAGAGGTAGCATCTGTAATGAGAATCAAGCTCATCACCACATGGTTTCCAGGAGATCAGGGGTGTAGAGTGATGCTCAGTGCACAGGATAAAAAAGGCAGGGTCTGTTCCAACAGTGCCAGGCACTGCCTGTATTCTCCATAGTTGTGACCTCAAACACAACTGTGAAACTATGCAGAGGTATGAAATGTCAGGAACATGGAGCTGTGTTCTGCAAAAGAGCCTACTGTGTTAATTAAAATGTGTCTTCTCTTCCACATGGACAACACGATGATATTATCCCAACCTGCCCAAGACACGTTTTTGTTGGTTGGTTTGTTTGTTTCTTCAGATGACAACACACTTCATTCCATATATTAAAGGAGATGTGAATCTGACCATCTTTGATCACTTGGATTGGAAGTCATAATGAGGTAGAATCATGTAAGACTCAAGTTATAACTGAAACCCTGCCAATAAAGCCCAAATAGATCTCATCTATTTCCATCCTTTTCTTGCTCAGATCTCTTTGTTTTCTCATCCTCCCTATAGGAATGATACCCTACCTTGCTCAGTTACCCATCCCACATGGAAGGAACAAGTGGGTCTAACACTGAGTGGTACAACTTTAGACGATGCAGACAAAGGAGACTGCCAGGCGTTAACCAGCTCCTTTCAGTCCAAGATCATATTGCTGGACCATAATATGCCAGGTAGCAGATAAGGGTGATGGTAAGATTAGAAACAGCTCACAGCACATGGGAGAAATGTAATGACCATTTTCATTCTGAAGCCATCCATGTTCTCATGAATACACATTCATTAAGACTGGTCCCACGATTAGTGAGCACAGATATTTTATGGAATGCAGGGGTGAATAGAAAATATTCTGGGAGGGTCATTGATCAAACCTTCCACAGGATGGGATAACTACTTATTAGCTGGTTATTCAAAATGGATATGGCAGTTGCAAGAAATGTGACAAATACATTAAAAAATAATCTAAAAGAGGAGTCTCCAGACTTCAATCTTCACTTTGAAACATCCTAATGACCTCCACATTCTCACAGGTGGCAGATATTTCATGAATTTCCATGATCAATTTTACTGATAAAAAGAAGTTAATGTACTAAGCTCATAGCTAAAACACATATGGAACTCTGTTTTGCTAATTAGTGTCTGCATCAGGTTGCCTTGATTGAAACCAATTAACTTTAAATAATGAGGCAACTTTGATTCACGGATTGTTGCTCTAAAGGCGTCTGCATGTCAAGTTATTGATGAATTAATCCCATTTTTGCAAACATACAGAACACATATTTTTCTAGCAGACCCCAAGCATTCATTCATCCATACATTGCTTTGCAACAAAATGGGCATTTTAACTAATGTAGGCTGGTCATTTTCCATAAATGTATTCAGTTGACAAACATCACTCTTTATCCCATGTTACCAAGTATGTTCATCATTATCTTGAGGATCTCTTTTTATGTAAAAGAAGGGAAACCTTACAGAAGGGAAATTTAAACTAACAGCCACTGGTTCCATCAGCTGATGGCTTAATCACAAATGGCATAGCCATTTAAATTAGCCTCCTGTGGATGACTAGACAATGTAGCCGATGAACCAGTGTGAAGTACCTGTGTAAAATGGGCAGTAAAAGCCACAGAATGGCTCGCTCCCAATTAATAAATGAACCAACAAACCAGTAACTATGTCTTTGATGCTCTAAATGATGAACCTCACCCAACTACCCAGGGCGTACTTCCTGTTTGAAGCAGTTTCTTGTGGTTGGACAAGGAGTGGTGACTAGAGTTCCCTTTCATATACTTCTCTTATGGAAAAATAATCATTTAAGGTACCCACTCCTCTCTTCAGAGAGTGTTTCCAAATCAAACTTTTTTATCACCTACTAGTAAGCAAGTGAGTCTGTTTAATAGATCATGCTATGCTAAGTATATAAAATGGAAGGTGTAGGTGGCATCAGATATATTTGAAAGTTGATTTATTTAAATATTGGATTGAAGTGGGCATTAAAATACTTCTTTCTGACTAGGCAAGTTTCCATTCTCCTAAATTATTAAGAGATAATTCAGCACAGTTCATATTCTATTTCTTATCTTGAACTTCATGGAGACCTGCAATATGTCATGAATTTGTCTTCTATTTTGGTTACTTTGCTCGTTGCTGCTACTCAGTACCTGACCGAAGGAAATTTAAAAACCAAGGGTTTATTTTTTCTTTTAGTCAGAGAACAACTCCACCATGGTCTAGAAGGCATGACAGCCAAGATATGTGAAGCTTACTTTTCATCCATTGTCAACAAATAAAGAACGGTAAATGTGTGATGCTAGGTTTTTGCTTGGTTATTTAGTTGGTTGTTTGGTTGTTTGGTTTAGTGGGTTTTTTCTCTTTCTATATAGCCTGGGACCCCAGTACATGGTATGATACTGCCTACATTTAATACCTTCTTCCTTTCACTTAGTCTAGATAATTTTTAATAGGCATATATAGTATTTCTTTCCTTAGGTTGATGATCAATATTAGCCATTACATCTTCAAGACAGTCTGAGACTGGATACACACCCAATGTCTTCTGCCACTGGTACCTAACACTCAATACATTTTGAACTCAAAAAGGGATGCTAAATGTTTTATTTGCACAAAACAGTGATGCAGTTGTGGCTCATTCGGCAGAATGCTTGCCTAGTGTGGAAAGGTCCTGGGTTTGCTTCTCAGTACAGCATAATTGAGTGTGGTATGTGTCTGCCCTCCCAGCAATGTGGAGGTAAAGGAAGGAGGATCCAAAGCTTAATGCCTTCCTCCATTATAATCTGTTCAAGGCTGGCTTGCAGAAATATCCCAGTTTCGCATATGCCATTGACTTTATAATGCCATTATAATGTCGTGTTCCTTGCTTAAGGAAGAAAGCATTAAATTACTAAGACAAAATTAGGTATGAAAGGGAATCTTTTCATAGAACAACAGAAAAATAACAATAAACTTCTAGAAGCTTGTGAATTTAGGCCCCCCTTTTCCTGATCTCTTGTGGAGAATTTTCCAGAAATGCTTCCTCAGACAGCCTGTGAGGTCACAGCAGGGTTTTTCTGTCCTCCTAGAGACGCAGCAATAACCAGTACTCAGAAGGACACTAAAGCTTAGAACAGCCAGTTAAATATCTCTCTGGAATATGAAATAACAACTGTCTGGAAACATGCTACTGTTAGAGAGGCTGTAGGAGGCTTGACTTCTGAGCCCCACATTAGCTGTTTGAGAAACTGGGCAAGGGTCTATCCATAGGGGGCCCACGTGGTCTTCCTTGTGGGATGTTTCTGAATGTTATCTATAAACTCCCAGCCAGAACCTAATATAGCTGCTTTGGCTGGTGTCGTCATGTTTTTCTTTATTAATGGAGCCTAAGATAAAACCTAGAGTCTCTCATATGCTTGCCCAATGCTTTCCCACTGAGTGGTACCTCCAGTTAAGACAAATGGATTGGATTATGTTCCCTCTTAAGATTTTTGCTTTTCTCTTCCCTATGTTTACATAATCTAATCTCTTGGGGAGAGTGTGGAAATGTAAAGAAACCACTTGGAAATCTTTAGAAGAAACTTATGAGATTGTGCTACAGTGGATGAAAACATGAAACTCAGACATGTTAGTCATTAACTACAGCATGGTACCAGGAAAAGTACTCACATGATTTCCTATATAAAGATATCTCTCTTCAGGGACTAGATGGAGAGAGGAGGGTAAGCTAAATAAAAGCCATTTCTTATAACGATATATTGATTATCTGTACATAAATTAATACTGAGTGATTTTTAAAGTACCTGATTAAATTTTCTTTTTTATTGGATATTTTATTGATTTCTGATTAAATTTCCTAAATGGAGAAAATAGCTTTCTGTTCAAATACATTTCTTCTCTAATTATATTTTTTCTGTTTTCTGAGATTATAAGTTTATCCTTTCAACTTTCCCCTTTCCTTCATCTATCACTTCCATGTATCTCTCCTTTTTTTCTCAAATTAATAGCCTCTTTTCTTTCATTGTTCTTCTGCATATATATCCCCAAACATATAAATACAACCTGTTTAATGCATATAATACAACTTGTATGTATGTTTTCAGTTCTGACCTTGGTATTGGATAACCAACTGGTATGCTCTTTCTTGGGGAAGACTATTTCTTCTCTTCTCAGCATTCTTTAGTTCCCTGTAGTTGTTGAATCCTCATGGATCCCCACCCCCACCCCATGTTAATATATCAATTGCTATAATTCTGTTCAGCTCATGTTTAGGCAGCCATGTTGGTGAGACACCGCTTCTCCCCACTTGGGTATAGCTTCTCTGATATTTTCCAGGAGACATAACCTTGTAAGATACTTTGGGCCTTACAATCTTTTCATAATGATCTTTGACATCGTCCACAATGATCCCCGAGTCTTAGGTGCAGGGTTTGTGTGGTAGATGTATCATTTGGGTCTGGATTCCACAACTCTGCATTTTGATGCTCTCTGGTTTCCAATACTGGTCTCTGTTGACAAAGGGAAGTTTCCTTAATGAGGGGTGAGGACTACATATATCTGAGGGTAAAATATATTTTTAATGATGACTTTGCTTTGAAAAAGTCTCTTCACAGATACAGTAAAGGCATTATCTTCCTCAATCCATTCCAAGATATCTGTAGTAACTTGTGATACTAAATTTAATGAAAATCTAAAAGTACACATTTAAAATGACAAGACCATCTATTGTTCAGGCAGTCTCTGTCAGTCATTCCATGCTGGCTTTGTTGTATAGAGCATTCATGTATCTTTATCTTTACAGAAAGATTTACTAATGCCACTGGTACTAACATAAGGATTTCCGTTAGTTACTATATTGCTTATCTATCATCATCATCATCATCAATCAGTTTACTCTGGGGAGAGAAAGAGTAAACATGAATTTTAGAATCAAGAGATAAAGAAAGTATCTACTTCCATGGCTTGCCATAGATACACGAAAACCTTAATTCATTTCCCAGAACCCACATAAAACTGCCAAGGGATGGTAGTATGGTCTTGTAATCCTAGAACTAGGGAGACAGACCCATGATGATTACTTCAGCTTGAAAGTCAGTTATCCCATATGACTGGGAGGAGTTCTAGTCTAGTAAGAGATACTTTCTCAAATAAAGAAGGTGGACTGTACCTAAGGAATGACACACAAAGTTGTCCTTTGGCATCCAGTCTTAGTTCTGTGTTTGTGTGTGAATGTGTCCACATGGGGGTAATGCATATTTGTGTGTTTAGGCTAGAATTCTTCATTAGGGTTCTTCCTCCATCACTGTCTGTTCTATTTTTTGAGATAAGCTGTGAAGTAGAAGTCCTCCTTTTCCACTCTTGTCCAAACACAGGGATTGCAGATGCCTGCTCCTGTGTATGCTTTTTGGCATGCGTGCCGAGGATCCAAACCCAGGTCCTTATAATTGTATGACAAGCACTTCATTACTTAGATCATCTCCTCTGCCCTAGATGCAACTTTTAAATTTATGTTTTTAAAAAGCCATCCAAATTGGAATGCATAAGTATTTGCCCTTCACATTTCACCACTCAGGAAAAATATAGTCACATAAAAAAAATAAAAAATAAATAAAACTCAATCTTCCTGAATACCAGACACTGCTAAGATTAACAGCACATCCTTTAAAGCATTTCTATGTGACAGTCTTTTCTTAAAGTACATAACAATTAAAATTGCTCCAGGGTAAATATGATAAAACTACTCAAATATATTCCATTAGAGGCTTGGCAGAACAGCATAAAGCAACGAGCAGCATTATTCTTGCATGTCCCTGCAAAGACATTTTAAGAACATAAACTCCCTCAACATCCTATGTATTGATGTAGCCAAACTCAAAGAAGAGATTCTAGAAGATTCTCCTACTAAAATTCTATTCCCCTCACTACCCTTGATTCTAAAATTTTCATTTACTAGAGACGATCTAAATTATAACTGCAATTTCTACAGTTGTCAATGGTGTTGAAAATTAGTATTCTTGTCTGGCAGTTTCTAAAATAAGAGATACTTCATATATTACAAATGAGAGACTGATCCCATAAGCCATGTATCAGTTTTACTTTATGTCGATGTTGAGTTCAGAGCCGTGCCTACTGGCTATTTTCAGCTGTTAAACTTACATTTACTCCTTTGAGCAGGTCTTTCCAATGGGAATTCTCTTTGTTGGCCAGGTAAATAGAGGCAATATTTGTATCCAGAACTTAATTGCTTGATAATGAAGAGAAGGTTAAGTTGATATATGTGCATGTTGTTTCAGTAAGACACTGTCTCTGTCATTTGTTACCACACAGAAATCAAACAGCATCCTAAAGGTAATAAAAGTAGAATGTGCCTGCTCCCCAGTCAACATTCACAGCAGTATGGCAACTTTCATGAGTATAGACCATTTTGTACTATCTTCAACATTCTGATAGGGGGTATGAGAAAAGTTTTTAGCAAAGAGTATGATTGCAATAAATATGTATTGATTTGTAAATACTGGGGGCAGTAGAACACGTGAAAGATATGTATGCATGTGTTCATTACTGAAAGAAGTTTACCATCTAACCTTGGCCAATCACATCTTAATAAAGACAGAAAATCACTACTAGGCAGATAATTTTTAATTTCAGAAAGGATTGTGTAGCAATGAATGTGTGGACGTGTCAATCAATAGGCCACTATCACACATGAAGGAGAAAAAGCTCTTAGTCCTCCATAATGCTTTCATACACAAAGGTCACTTGAGAAGGGACAAATAACCTTTTTTTTTCCTGAATACAAACGAGACTTCATGAAGGCAAGGCCTCTTTTGTGCATTAAATTCTAGAATGAACTAAAATTTCCCAAATCTTTTCAAATGGCAGAAAAAGACACAAAGAATTCAGGAGAAGTCAACATGAACTAGTGTTAATGCTTATGAATGCTACCACTTAATTAAGAATGAAGCCTGACAGAAAACTGGGCTGGGTTCCATGAGGTGGGAAGAAAAGAGGCTTTAAGGGGCAAAGGTGGGAAAAGTTGTAGACCACATATATGAAAGTAGAATGGGAGGAAGGGTCCACTGGGGATTGGGACCAAAGAGACTAGGAGGAGGGGAGTAAAGAATTAGTCTAAACTAAAGTTAAGTGAGAAATGACATAGGCATACTTTTACTTTATTTTTCACATATATTTTACTTTGAATGCAATTGAGAAAAAAATGAAGCCCATTCTAAGAGTGAAAGAAATTTTGGAACAAATTATGGCAGTTTTTAAGAGAATGGGCACTATAGGCTCATTTGTGTTTGAATGCTTAGTTCCCAGTTAGTGGGCTTGTTTGGGAAGAATTAAGAGGTGTGGCCTTATTGGAGGAGGTCACTAAATGTCAGCTTTCAGAATTGAAAGTTTTCAAATGCATTTTCTCATCTTATAAGAATGAAACTGCTTTAGGTTTAAGACTAGAGAAGGATATTAATGTTTTTCAAGATCACTTTGCCCACTTACAATATAAAATATTTTAAAGCTATGGTTATCATGAGATTTCAATAAAACACAGAATCCTAACATAAGAAAATTTACATGTTATCTAAGTTTTAATTACATATAAAGAATTAATATATTAAGAATAACCTTTCTAAGTATTGTATGATAAGTAGAAATTCATTATTTTAATTAATTAATTAATTTTATTGATGCTTCTCCATTCTGGTCCTCCCTCTAATAGTCCCTTCCTCTATACCCCCTTTATCTCTGAGAGAATGCCACTCCTGTGTATCCCTCCACTCTGGCGCATCAAATCTCTGTAGGGCTAGGCATATTCTATCCCACTGAGGCCTGAAAAGTCAGCCCTGTTGGGGAACAGAGTATACAGGCAAAAGATTTAGGGACAGCCCCTACTCCAGTTGTTATGAGACCCATATGGTGACCAAACCGCAGATGTGTTACATATGTGTTGGGGGTTTGAGGTGGTGTTCAGTCTAGTCCATGTATGCTTTTGGTTGGTGGCTCAGTCTTTGAGAGCTCCCAGGGATCCCGGTAAATTGACTCTGTTGATCTTCCTATGGAGTTCCTATCCCTTTAGAGTTTTCAATTTTTCCCCAAACTTCCACGAGAGTCCCAGAGCTCTAGCCAATGTTTGGCTATGGTTCTCTGCATCTGTTTCTGTCAACTGCTGGATAGAGCCTTTCAGAGGATAGTTATGCTAGGCCCCTGTCAATAAGCATAATAGAATATCATTAATTGTGTCAGGAATTGGTGCCTGCCCATGGGAGGGTCTCAAGTTGGGCCAGCTGTTGGCTGACCATTTCTTCATTCTCTGCTCCACCTTTGTCCCTGTATTTCTTTTATATTGGACAAATTTTGGGTCAAAATTTTTGTGGGTAAATTTATGTCCTTATCCCTCTAATGGGGTCCCTGCCTGGCTACAGGGGGTGGCCTCTTCAGGTTCCATACCTCCACTATTAGGCATCTTGGCTTAGGTCACCTGCACAGACTCCTGGGAGTCTCTCCGATCCCAGGTCTTTGGGACTTCCTAGAGTTCCCCATCATTGACCCTTGCCCTCTTTCCTATCCCTCCCCACACCCGATTCTGACCCCCATCCCCTAACCCCTCCCCTCTCCCACCTAGTTTCCTCCCTCCCTCTACCTTTGCTGACTATTTTATTTCCCCTCCTAAGTGAGATTGAAGCATCCCCACTTGGGCTTCCTGCTTATTTAGCTTCTTAGGGTCTGTGTTGTGTATCATGTATATCCTATATTTTATGTCTACTCATTAAGTACATAACATGCATGACCTTTTGGGTCTGGTTTTATATTTCCTAGTTCTATTAGCCTACAAAATTTGTGTTCTTATTTTTAATTGCTGAATAATATTCCACTGTGTAAATGAACCACATTTTCTGTATCCACTCTCAGGTTGAGGAGTTTCTGCATTATTTCCAGTTTCTGGATGTTACAAACATAGCTGCTGTGAACATAGTGAATCATATGTCATTGCAAATGGTGGGGCATGTTTTGTGTATATACCCAGAAGCATTATCGTTGGATCTTGAGGTTGAACTACTTCCGATTTTCTGAGAAACTGTCAGGTTGATTTTCAGAGTGGTATTACAAGTTTGCAATCCCACCAGCAATGGAGGAGTGTCCTCCTTTCTCCACATCCTTGACAGGATGTACTGTAGCTTGGGTTTTTAATCTCAGCCTTCTGATTGGTGTAAGCTGTATTGTAAGTTGTATTTATTTGCACTTCCATGATGACTGAGGACTTTGAACATTTCTTTAAGTACTTCTCAGCCATTCGTAATTCTTCTGTTGAGAATTCAGTTTAGCTCTGTACCCCAGTTTTAAATTGAGTTATTTGTTTTGTTGGAGTCTAACTTCTTGAACTCTTTATGTATTTTAAATATTAGCCTCTATGGGATGTAGGGTTACTGAAGATCTTGTCCCAATCTATAGGGTGCCATTTTGTCCTATTGACAGTGTCTTTTTGCCTTTTTTATTATTATTTATCATTACATTTGTTTACACCTCAAATAATATCCCATTTTTGGTTAGCAACACCCAATTCCAAATCTGACCTCCTCCCTTCGCTTTGCCTATATGAGGGTACTCCCCATCCACCCACACTCTCCTGCCCCACCTCTCCAGCATCCCCCTATGTTAGGGAATCAAACCTTCCCGAGACCAAGCCCTCACCACCCCACTCCCCCAATTGCTGTCAAGCAAGGCAATGATCTGCTACATATGTATCTGGAGCAATAGATCCCTCCAGGTACACTCCTTGGTTGGTGGTCTATACTTTGGGAAAACTGAGTGATCAGGCCACCCTATGTTGTTCTTCCAATGGGATTCCAACCCCCATCCACTCCTCCAGTCCTTCAGCCAGCTGCCCCACCAGGTTCCCTGAGCTCTATCTGATTGTTGGCTCCAATCATCCACATCTATCTTGGTCATTTGCTGGCTGGACATCCTAAGGAACTGCCACACTAGGTTTCTGTCAGCAAGTGCCTCTTGACCACGGCAACAGTGTTGAGTTTGGTATCTGCAGACATGATGGATCCCTAGGTGGAGCAATCCATGGTTGACCCTTCCTGCAGTCTCTGTAATCTCTGTTCCTTATTTTTTCTTGTGGTTGTGGTTGTTGTTGTTGTTCCTGTTCTTCCTTTGGACAGGAACATCTCTGGTTAAAAACTTTGAGATGTAAGGATAGCCCCATCCCTCAACTAGGGGCCATGCCTATCTACTGGTGGTAGTCTTAACAAGTTCTATTTCCATGTTTTTTACGCATTTCGGCTACAGTCATCCCCATAGGGTGCTGGGAGCCTCACGTTTCCCTGGAGTCTGGGACCCTCCAGTCGCTATCCCCAGTTCCTCATCACCCCCCACCCCTACTACATATTTTTGTTTGATTTCCTGACCCTCTGTACCTCTCCCACATTTCCTCCAGTTCCTGATACTGCCACCTTTATATCCTCCCCTTCCTTTTTCCCTCCCAGATCCTCCTCTCTGCACACCTCCCACTATCTTCCTGTTTCCCACTCAATGAAGGACTGAAGCATCCACACCCTGGTCTTCCTTCCTTCAGTGTGGCATATGGTCTGTGGGTTGTATCATGGGAATTGTGAGCTTTTGGGATAATATCTACTTATTAGTGAATGCATGCCATATGAATTACCTCATGCTGATATTTTCTAGTTTCATCCATTTGCCTATAAATTTCATAAATTCATTGCTTTTAAGAGTTGCACAATAGTCTATTGTGCATATGTACTACATTTTGTGTATCCATTCTTCTGATGAGGGACATCTGGGTTGTTTCCATCTTCTGGCTACTCTAAACAAGGTTGCTATGAACATAGTGGTGCATGTGTCCTTGTGATACATTAGAGCATCTTTTTGGTATATGTCCAGAAGTGTATAGCTGGGTCCTCAGGTAGAACTATTTCCATTTTCTGAGGAACCACCAGACTGATTTCCAAAGTAGTTTTGCCACCTTGCAGTCCCACAAGCAATGGAGGAATGTTTCTCTTTCTCCATATTGTCACCAACGTCTGCTGTCACCTGCATTTTTGATCTTAGCCATTCTGACTGGTGTGAGGTGGAATCTCGAGGTTGTTTTGATTTGCATTTCCCTGATAACTAAGGATGTTGAACATCTCTAAGTGCTTCTAAGCCATTCAAGATTCCTCAGTGGAAAATTCTCCATTTAGCTCTGTACTCCATTTTTTTTAAATGTCCCCAATCTTTTTTTTATTGCATAGTTTATGTATTTACTTTTCAAATGTTATCCCTGTTCCCCCCTCTACCATGCCCCTTCCCCTCCCCTCCACCTGCTTCATAGAGATGATTCTACTACTACCCACCCACTCTCTCTTCAATGCCCTGGCAATCCCCTACACTGGGGAAATGAGCCTTTACAGGAACAAGGACTTCTCCTCCTATCGAGGCCAGATAATGCTATCCTCTGCTACGTATATGTGGCTGAAGTCATGGATCCCTCCAGGTATACTCATTAGTTGGTTATTTAGTCCCAGGGAGCTCTGAGGGGGTCTGGTTGGCTGATATTGTTGTTCTTCCTATGGAGTTGCAAATCCCTTTAGCTCCTTTAGTCCTTTCTCAAACTCCTCAATTGGGGTCCCCATGCTCAGTCCAATGGTTAGCTGCAAGCATCCTCATCTGTATCAGTAAAGCTCTGGCACAGCCTCTCAGGAGTCATCCATATCAGGCTCCTGTCAGTAAGCACTTCTTGGCATCAGCAATAGTGACTGGGATTGGTGGCTACATATGGGATGGATCCCCAGGTGAGGCACTCTCTGTATGACCTTTCCTTCAGTCCCTGATCCACTCTTTGTCCCTGTGTTTTCTCCAGTGAGTATTTTGTTCATCCTCCTAAGAAGGACTGAATCATCCACATTTTGGCTTTCTTTCTTCTCGAGCTTCATATGGTCTATGAATTGCAGCTTGGATATTCTGACCTTTGGAGCTAATATCCACTTATTAGTGAGTGCATACCATGTGTGTGCTGTTGTGACTGGGTTACTTCACTTAGGATGATATTTTCTAGTTCCATCCATTTGCCTAAAAATTTCATGTAGTCATTATTTTTAATAGCAGAGTAGTTCTCCATTGTGTAAATGTACCACATTTTCTGTATTCATTCCTTTGTTGAAGGACATCTGGGTTGTTTCCAGCATCTGGCTATTATAAATAAGGCTGCTATAAACAGAGTGGAGCAGGTGTCCTAGTTATATGTTAGAGCTTCCTTTGGGTGTATGTTCAGGAGTGGTATAGTTGGGTCCTCAAATAGTGCTATGTCCAATTTTCTGAGGAACCGCCAAACTGATTTCCAGAGTGGTTGTACCAGCTCACAATCCCACCAACAATGGAGGAGTGTTCCTATTTTTCCACGTCCTTGTCAGCATCTGTTGTCACCTGAGATTTTTCTCTTAGCCTTTCTCACTGGTATGAGGTGGAATCTCAGAGTTGTTTTGACTTGCATTTCTCTGATGACAAAGGACGGTGAACATTTCTTTTTTTTTTTTTTTTTTTTTTTTTTTTTTTGGTTCTTTTTTTCGGAGCTGGGGACCGAACCCATGAACATTTCTTTAAGAACTTCTCGGCCATTCACTATTACTCAGTTGAGATTTCCTTGTTTATCTTTGTTCCACATTTTTAATAGGATTATTTGGTTCTCTGGAGTCTAACTTCTAGAATTCTTTGTATATATTAGAAATTAACCCTCTATCAGATGTAGGATTGGTAAAGATCTTTTCCCATTCTGTTGTTTTCCTTTTGGTTCTATTGACAGTGTCCTTTGCCTTACCAGAAGCTTTGCAATTTTATGAGATCTCATTTGATGATTCGTGATCTTAGAGCATAAGCCATTGGTATTCTGTTCAGGGAATTTACTTCTGTTCCCATATGTTCGAGGCTCTTCCCCACTTGCTCTTCTATTGGTTTCAGTGTATCTGATTTTATGTGGAGGTCCTTGACCCACTTGGATTTGAGCTTTGTATAAGGCAATAAGAAGGGATTGATTTGCATTCTTCTACAAGTGGACCACCAGTTGAACCAGAACCATTTGTTGAAAATGGTGTTCCCTACCACCACCACCACTGGATGGTTTTAGCTCCTTTGGCAAAGATCAAGTGATCATAGGTGTGTGGGTTCATTTCTGGGTCTGCGATTCCATTCCATTGATCTACCTGCCTGTCTCTGAACCAACACCATGCAGTTTTTATCATGATTGCTCTGTAATATTGCTTGCAGTCAGGGATGGCAATTCCCCCAGAAGTTTTTTATTGTTGAGAATAGTTTTCGCTATCCTGAGTTTTTTGTGAATGAATTTGCAAATTGCTCTTTCAAACTTTATGAAGAATTGCATTGGAATTTGGATGGGATTGCATTGAATCTGTACATTGCTTTTGGTAATATGGCCACTTTTACTATATTAATCCTGCCAATCCATGAACATGGGATATCGTTTCATTTTCTGAGATCTTCTTCAATTTCTTTCTCAAGAGACTTGAAGTTCTTGTCATACAGATCTTTCACTTGCTTGGTTACAGTCACACCAAGGTATTTTGTATTGTTTAGGACTATTGCAAAGTGTGTTGTTTCCCTAATTTCTTTCTTAGACTGTTTATCCTTAGTAGAGGAAGGCTACTGATTTGTTTGTGTTGATTTTATATCTAGCCACTTTGCTGACATTTGAAGAGTATTGGTATTAAGTCTTCTTTGAAGGTCTGATAGAATTCTGCACTAAACCCATCGGGTCCTGCGCTTTATTTGGTTTGGAGACTTTCAATGATTGCTTCTTTTTTTCTTAGGGCTTATGGTCCTATTTAAATGGTTTATCTGATCCTGATTTAACTTTGGTACCTGGTATCTGTCTAGAAAATTGTCCATTTCCTCCAACTTTTCCAGTTTTGTTGAATATAGGCTTTTGTTGTAGGATCTGATGATTTTTTTAATTACCTCAGATTCTGTTGTTATGTCTCCCATTTCATTTTTGATTTTGCTAATTTGGATACTTTCTCTGTGCCCTCTGGTTAGTCTGACTAAGGGTTTATCCATCTTGTTGATTTTCTCAAAGAACTAGCCTCTGGCTTTGCTGATTCTTTGTATAGTTCTTTTATTCTACTTTGTTGATTTCAGCCCTGAGTTTGATTTTTCCTGCTGTCTGCTCCTCTTGGGTGTATTTACTTGTTTTCATTCTAGAGCTTTTAGGTGTGCTGTCAAGCTGCTAGTGTATGCTCTCTCCACTTTATTTTTAGAGGCACTCAGAGCTATGAGTTTTCCTCTTAGCACTGCTCTCATTGTGTTCCATAAGTTTGGGTATGTTGCGCCTTCCTTTTCATCAAATTCTAAAAAGTCTTTAATTTCATTCTTTTATCTCTTCCTTGACCAAGCTGTCATTGAGTAGAGCATTGTTTAACTTCCATGTATATGTGGGCTTTCTGTTATTTTTTGTTGTTATTGAAGACCAGACTTAGTACATGGTGATCTGATAGTTGTATGATATTATTTCCATCATCGTGTATCTGTTGAGGGCTGTTTTGTGACCAAATATATGGTCAATTTTGTAAAAGGTACCATGAGGTGCTGAGAAGAAGGTACATTCTTTTGTTTTGGGATGAAATGTTCTATAGGTATCTGTTAAATCCATTTAGCTCATAACTAATGTTACTTTCACTATATCTCTGTTTTGTTTCTGTTTCCATGATCTGTCCATTGATGAGAGTGGGTTGTTGAATTCTCCCATTATTATTGTGCGGGGTACAATATGTGCTTTCAGCTTTAGTAAAGTTTCTTTTATGAATGTAGGTACCCTTGCATTCGGAGCATAGATATTCAGGATTGAGAGTTCATCTTGGTAGATTTTTTCCTTCCATGAGTAGGAAGTGTCCTTCCTTATCTTTTTTGATAACTTCCCGTTGAAAATCTATTTTATTCGATATTAGAATGGCTACTCCAGCTTGTTTCTTGGGACCATTTGCTTGGAAAATTTGTTTCTAGTCTTTTACTCTAAAGTAGTGTCTGTCTTTGTCACTGAGATGCATTTCCTGTATCAAAATGCTAGGTCCTGCTTACAAACGCATTCTGTTGTTCTATGTCTTTTTATTGGGTAATTGATTCCATTGCTGTTAAGACATATTAAGGAATAGTGTTTGCTGTTTCCTTTTATTTCTGTTGTTAGTGGTGGAATTATGTTTGTGTGACTCTCTTCTTTTGAGTCTGTTATAAGAAGATTATTTTCTTGCATTTTCTAGGGTGTAGTTTTCCTCCTTGTGTCAAAGTTTTCCATGTATTATCTTTTGTAGGGCTGGATTCATGGAAAGATATTGTGTAAATTTGGTTTTGGCATCGAATATCCTGGTTTCTCTGTCTATCTTAATTGAAAGTTTTGTTGGATATAGTAGCCTGAGCTGGCATTTGTATTCTCTTAGAGTCTGTGTCACTTCTTACCAGGATCTTCTAGCTTTCATAGTGTTTGTTGAGAAGTCTGGTGCAGTTCTGATTGGTCTGCCTTTATGTTACTTGACCTTTTCCCCTTACTCTTTTAAATTCATTCTTTGTTTTGCACGTTTGGTGCTTTGACTATTATGTTACAGGAGGAATTTCTTTTCTGGTCCAATCTATTTAGAGTTCTGTGGACTTCTTGAATGTTCATGGGTATCTTTTTCTTTAGGTTAGGGAAGTTTTCTTCTATAATTTTGTTGAAGATTTTACTGGTCCTTTAAGTTGAGAATCTTCTCTCTCTTCTACACCTATTATCCTTAGGTTTGGTCTTTTCATTTTTTTCTGGATTTCCTGGATTTTTTATATTAGGAGCTTTTTGTTTTTGCCTTTTCTTTGACTATTGTGTGAATGTTTTCTATGGTGTCTTCTGACCCAGAGATTCTCTCTTCAATCTCTCATATTCTGTTTGTGATACGTGTGTGCATCTGTGACTCCTGATCTCTTTCCTAAGTTTTCTATCTCCAGGGTTGTCTATCTTTGTGATATCTTTATTGTTTCTCTTTCCATTTTTAGATCCTGGATGGTTTTGTTCAGTTCACCTATTTGGTTGTATTTTCCTGCTGTAAGTGTGTTTCCTTTTTAAGGACTTCTATTTGCTTACCCATATTGTCCTATATTTCTTTAAGGGAGTTATTTATGTCCTTCTTAAAGTCCTCTCTCATCATCATGAGATGTGATTTTAAATCCAAATCTTGCTTTTCTGGTATGTTGTAATTGTCCAGTACTTGCTGTGGTGGGAGAACTGGATTCTCATGATGCCAAAGTAGTCTTGGTTTCTGTTGTTTAGTTCTTATACCTCCATCTTGCCATCTCGTTTTCTCTGATATTAGCTGATCTTGCTGTTTCTGACTGGAGCTTGTCCCTACTTTGGACCTGTAAGCCCTGATCTTAGGATTGAGAGAACTCCTAGGAGACCAGTGTCTCTGGGCAGGCTTTGGGTCTGGATGGCTGTGGGACAGCCTTAGCTCTTGGTGTAGACAGGAAGGGTCCTATCTCATGCTACTCTGCAGTTTCTGTATCCTGTGTGCTCCTGACTTGTCCCTCTTTGGACAGTTAGTGGAGTGAAAGTGGGGTCTCTCCTGTGGGCTTTGGAGTAAGAGCACTCTTGGGAGTACAGCTCTCTCCAGACAAGTTTTGGGTACAGAGGGCTGTGTGACATCCTATACTCCACTTTTTAATAAGGTTATTTGGTTCTCTGGAGTCTAACTTCTTGAGTTCTTTGTGTATTTTAGAAATTAGCCATTGGTGTTCTGTTCAGGAAAATTTCCTCTATGCCCATGTGTTTGAGGCTCTTTATTATAGCTACTTTCTCTAGTATTAGATTCAGCATATGTGGTTTTATGTGGAGATCCTTGATCCACTTGAGCTTTGTACAGGAGATAAGAATGGACTGATTTGAATTCTTCTACATGCATATTGTCAGTTGAACTGGCCTCATTTGTTTAAAATGCTGTCTTTTTTTCCACTGGGTGGTTTTAGCTCCTTTGTCAAAGATCAAATGACCTTAGGTATCTACAATTCTATACCATTTATCAACCTGCCTGCCTCTGTACTAATACCATGCAGTTTTACTATTGTTCTAAAATATAGCTTGAGGTCAGGGATGATGATTCCCCAAAAAGTTCTTTTATTGTTGAGAATAGTTTTCAATACCTTGTTTTTGATTTTGTTTTTGTTTTGTTGTTGTTGTTGTTGTTGTTGTTGTTGTTATTTGAAATGAATTTGAAAATTGCTCTTTCTACTCTATGAAGAATTGAGTTGGAATTTTGATGGGGATTGCATTTAATCTGTACATTGCTTTTGGTAATATGGCCATTTTTTCTATATTAATACTACCAATCCAGGAGCATGGGAGATTGTCCCATCTTCTGAGGTCTTCTTCAAGTTCTTTCTTCAGGGATTTAAGGTTCTTGACATACAGAACTTGGGTCACTTGCTTGGTTAGGGTCACACCAAAATATTTTATATTATTTGTGATTATTGTGAAGGGTGTTGTTTCCTAATTTCTTTCTCAGCCCTTTTATTCTTTGAGTGGAGGAAGGCTACTTACTGATTTGTTTGAGTTAATTTTATATCCAGACACTTTGCTGAAGTTGTTTATCATTTGTAGGAGCTCTCTGGTAGAATTCTTGGGGTCACTTATATATACTATCATATCATATTCAAATAGTGATACTTTGACTTCTTCCTTTCAAATTTGTATCCCTTTGATCTCTTTTTGTTGTCTAATTGTTCTGTCTAGAACCTCAAGTACTATATTGATTAGATAGGCAAAGAGTGAACAGCTTTGTCTTGTCCCTAATTTTAATGGAATTGTTTTTAGTTTCTCTGTTTAGTTTGATGTTGGCTATTGATTTGCTGTATATTGCTTTTATTATATTTAGGTATGTACCTTTAATTCCTGATCACTCCAATACTTTTACATGAATTGGTGTTGTATTCTGTCAAAGGCTTTTTCAGCATCTAATGAGATGACCGTGTCATTTTTTTTAGTTTGTTTATATAGTAAATTGCATTGAAGGAGTTCCATATATTGAATCAACCCTGCATTCCTGAGATGAAGCCCATGGTAAAGGATTGCTTTAATGTGCTCTTGAACTCAGATTGTGAGAATTTTATTGATTATTTTTCATGAACATTCATAAGGGAAGTTGGACTGTAGTTTTCTTTCTTTGTGGGACTTTTTATGGTTTATGTATCAGTGTAACTGTGGCTTCATAAAAAGAATTGGGTAATGTTCCTTCTGTTTCTATTTTATGGAATAGTTTGAGAAGTATTGCTATTAGTTCTTCTTTGAAGGACTGATAGAATTATGCACTGAAAGGATCTGGCCGTGAACTTTTTTTTTTTTCTTTTGAGTTGGGAGACTTCTAAGCACTGCTTTTTTAAAAAAAATTTATTAGATATATTTCTCTACTTACATTTCAAATGGTATTTCCTTTCCTGGTTTCCTGTCCATAAGCCCACATCCCCACCCCCTGCCCCGTATGGGTGTTCTCCCCATCCACCTCCCTTACTGCCCCCCCAACATTCCCCTGCACTGGGAATCAAACCTTGGCAGGACCAAGGGCTTCCCCTTCCACTGGTACCCCAACAAGGCTATTCTCTGCTACATATGCAGTTGGAGCCCTGGGTCAGTCTATGTATAGACTTTTAGTAGTGGTTTAGTTCCTGGAAGCTCTGGTTGGTTGGCATTGTTGTTCTTATGGGGTTGCAAGCCCCTTCAGCTCTTTCAATTTTTCCTCTAATTCCCCTAAACAGAGTCTTGTTCTCAGTTCAGTGACTTGCTGCTAGCATTGACCTCTGTATTGGACATGCTCTGGATGTGTCTCTCAGGAGAGACCTGTATCCAGTCCCTTTCAGCATGCATCTTTTAGCTTCATCAATCTTATCTAGTTTTGGTAGCTGTATATACATGTGGGGCACGCTCTGAATGGCCATTCCTTCAGTCGCTGCTGTAAACTTTGCTTCCATATCTCCTCCTATGGATATTTGTTTCTCCTTTCAAGAAGAAATGGGAGCATCCACATTTTTATCATCCTTCTTCTTGAGCTTCCTGTGGTCTGTGGATTGCATCTTGGGTAATTCAAGCTTTTGGGATAATATTCACTTATCAATGAGTGCATACCAAGTGTATTTTTCTGTGATTGGGTTATCTCACTCAGTATGATATTTTCTAGTTCATTCCATTTGCCTATGAATATCATGAAGTCATTGTCTCTGATAGCTGAGTAGTACTCCAGTGTGTAGATGTACCACATTTTTTTAATCCATTCCTCTGTTGAAAGGCATCTGGCTTCTTTCCAGCTTCTGGATATTATAAATAAGGCTGCTATGAACATAGTGAAGCATGTGTCTTTGTGGTATGTTGGAGTATCTTTTGGGTATATGCCCAAGAGAGGTATAGCTGGGTCCTCAGGTAGTCCAATTTTCTGAGGAACCTCCAGACTGATTTCCAGAGTGGCTGTACCAGTTTACAATCCCAGCAACCATGGGGGAGTGTTCCTCTTTCTCCACATCCTCTCCAGCATCTGCTATCACCTGAGATTTTAGCTTAGCCATTCTGACTGGTGTGAGGTGAAATCTCAGGGTTGTTTTGATTTGCATTTCCCTGATGTCTAATGATTTCGAACATTTCTTTAGGTGCTTTTCGGCCATTCAATACTCCTCAGCTGAGAATGCTTTGTTTAGCTCTGAACCCCATTTTTAGTAGGGTTGTTTGGCTCTCTGCAGTCTAACTTTTTGAGTTCTTTGTATATTTTGAATATTAGCCCTCTATAAATTGTAGGATTGGTAAAGCTCTTTTCCCAATCTGTTGGTTGCCATTTTGTCCTAATAATAGTGTCTTTTGCCTTACAGAAGCTTTGCAGTTTTATGAGGTCCCATGTGTCAATTCTTGATCTTAGAGCATAAGCCATTGGTGTTTTGTTCAGGAAATTTTTTCCCAGTGCCCATGTGTTCAAGACACTTCCCCATTCTTTCTTCTATTAGTTTGAGTGTATCTGGTTTGATGTGAACGGTCTTTATCCACGTGGACTTAACCTTTGTGCATTGGGATAAGAATGGATCGATTTGCATTCTTCTATATGATGACCTCCAGTTGAACCAGCACCATTTTTGAAAATGCTATCTTTCTTCCATTGGACAGTTTTAGCTTTTTTTGTCAAATATCAAGAGACCATAGGTGTGTGGGTTCATTTCTGGGTCTTCAATTCTATTCCACTGGTCTATCTGTCTGTCTCTGTACCAATACCATATAGTTTTTTATCACTATTGCTCTGTAATACTGGTAATTCCCCCAGAAGTTCTTTTATTGTTGAGTATAGTTTTCGCTATCCTGGGTTTTTGTTATTGCAAATGAATTTGCAAATTGAACTTTCTATCTATATAATTTAGTAGGAATTTTGATGGAGATTGCATTGAATCTGTACATTGCTTTTGGCAAAATGGCCATTTTTACTATATTAATTCTGCCAATCCATGAGCATGGGAGGTATTTCCATCTTCTGAGATCTTCCTCAATTTCTTTCTTCAGAGACTTGAAGTTCTTGTCATACAGATCTTTCACTTGCTTGGTTAAAATCACACCAAGATATTTTATATTATTTGGGACTATTGTGAAGAGTGTCATTTACCTAATTTCTATCTCATTCTGTTTATCCTTTGAGTAGAGAAAGACTACTGATTTGTTTGAGATAATTTTATACCCCAACAGTTTCCTGAAGTTATTTATCAGGTGAAATAGTTCTCTGGTGGAACTGTTGGAGTCACTTAAGTATACTATCATATCATCTGCAAATAGTGATAATTTGATTTCTTCCCTTCCAATTTGTATCCCTTTGACCTCCTTTTGATGTCTGCTTTGGCTAGGACTTCGAGTACTATACTGAATAAGTAGGGAAAGAGTGGACAGCCTTGTCTAATCCCTCATTTTAGTGGGATTGTTTCAAGTTTCTCTCCATTTAGTTTGATGTTAGCTACTGGTTTGCTGTATAATGCTTTTTACTATGTTTAAATAAGGGTCTTGAATTCCTGATCTTTCCAGGGCTTTTATCATGAAGGGGTGTTGAATTTTGTCAAATGTTTTCTCAGCATCTAATGAAATGATCATGTGGTTCTTATCTTTGAGTTTGTTTATATAGTGGATTATGTTGATGGATTTCTGTGTATTAAACCATCCATGCATACCTGGGATGAAGCCTACTTGATCATGATGGATGATTGTTTTGATGTGTTCTTGGATTCGGTTTGCAAGAATTTTATTGAGTATTTTTGTGTCAATATTCATAAGGAAAATTGGTCTGAAGTTCTCTTTTTTTGTTGAGTCTTTGTTTGGTTTCAATATAAGTGTAATTGTGGCTTCATAGAAGGAATTTGGTAGTGCTCCATCTGTTTCTATCTTGTGGAATAGTTTGGATAACATTGGTATGAGGTCTTATATGAAGGTCTGAAAGAATTCTGTACTAAACCCATCTGGTCCTGGGTGCTTTTTTGTTGGGAGACTTTTGATAACTGCTTCTATTTCTTCAGGAGTTATGGGGTTGTTTAAATGGTTTATTAGTTCCTGATTTAACTTTGGTACCTGGTATCTGTCATCTTGATGGATTTTTTTCCTTTGATAAGTATGTAGTGTCCTTCTCTTTTTATATCTTTTGGTTGAAAGTCTATTTTTGTGGATATTAGAATGGCTATTCCAGCTTGTTTCTTGGTGGCCATTTGCTTGAAATTTTTTTCCAGCCTTTTACTTGAGGGAATATCTGTTTTTGTCACTGAGGTGTGTTTCCTGTATGGGGCAAAATGTTTGATCCTGTTTACATGTCCAGTCTGTTAGCCTATGCCTTTTTAGTGGGGAATTGATTCCTTTGATGTTTGAGAACAATGATTGTTGGTTCCTGGTTTTTGTTTGTTTGTTTGTTTGTTTGTTTGTTTGTTTGTTTTGTTTTGTTGTTAGAGGTGGAATTATGTTTGTGTGTTTCTCTTCTTTTGGGTTTGTTGGGAAGAGACTAATTTCTTGCTTTTTCTTGGGTGTAGTTTCCCTCCTAGCATTGGAATTTTCCTTTTATTATCCTCTGTAAGGCTGGATTAGTGGAAAGATATTGTTTAAATTTGGTTTTGTCTTGGAATACATTTGATTCTCCACCTATGTTAATTGATAGTTTTGCTGGATATAGTGGCCTGGGCTGGTATTTGTGTTCTCTTAGGGTTTGTATGACATCTTCTCAGGATCTTCTAGCTTTCCTAGTCTCTGTTGAGAAGTTTGTTGTAATTCTGATAGGTCTGCCTTTTTATGTTACTTGATCCTTCCCCCTTACTGCTTTCAGTATTCTTTTTTTTTTTTGTTCCATGTATTTGGAGTTTAATTATTATGTGGTCCCATCTGTTTAGTGTTCTGTAGGCTTCTTGTATGCTTGTGGGAATTTTTTCTTTAGGTTAGGGAAGTTTTCTTCTATAATTTTGTTTAAGATGTTTGCTGGCCCTTTGAATTCAGAGTCTTCACTCTCTTCTATACCTATTATTCTCAGGTTCAGTCTTTTCATTGTATCTTGGATTTCTTGAATGTATTGAGATAAGAGCTTTGTGCTTTTTGTGTTTTGCTTGAATGTCGTGTTGATGTCTTCTATGGTATCTTCTACCACTGAAATTCTCTCTTCCATCATCTGTTATTGATGCTTGCATCTGTGACTCCCGTTCACTTTTCTAGTTTTTCCATCTCCAAGGCTGTTTCCCTTTGTACTTCCTTTAATGATTCTACTTTCATTTTTAGATGCTGGAAAGTTTTGTTGAATTCCTTCACCTGTTAGATTGTGTTTTCCTATATTTTTTAAAGGGATATATGTGTTTCCTCTTTAAGGGCTTCTGCTTATTTACTGGTGTTCCCCTGTGCTTCTTTAAAGCAGTTATTTATACCTTTTTTAATGTGTTCTATCATCTTCAAGAAATGAGAGTTTATATCTGAATTTTGCTTCATAGGTGTGTTGGGGTATCCAGGATTTGCTGTGGGTTATGATATTGTCAAATCAAACTGGTTTCTGTTGCTTATGTTTTTTCTTGCCTCTCACCATCTACTTATCTCTGATGTTATCTGGCCTCCTTTTCTTTGGCTAGAGCATATTCTTCCTGTGAGCTTGTAAGCCTGCTATCCTGTGATCCTGTGATCCTGGATGTGTCAAAATACCTAGGGAGTTGAGGTTCAACTAGGTATGGGTTGTGTGAGTTCTGATCCAGAGCAGAAGCTCTGCTCCCAGCAAAGGTGGGAACTGGAAACCACATGGGTCTTTGGCTCAGCAGGAAATCTGTGTCTCTGGGGGTCACAGGGGGTTCTGATACACCAGGTGTTGAGGCAGGGTTTGGAGGTCTCACCTGTGAACCTGGATGTGTCAGAATACCTGGGGAGTCGAGCTGCAACTAGGATAGGCTGTGTGAGTTCGGGTCCAGAGTGGAGGCTCTGCTCCCAAAATAGGTAGAAACTGGAAGGTATTCTGACAGGATGGGAAATCTGTCTTTTGCATTATAGAAGCTTTGCACGATATACTACTTATCAACTGTTGGCTTGAGTCATTGGTATTCTGTTCAGGAAATTGTCTCCTGATCCAATGAGTTCAATACTATTTCTCACTTTCCCTTCTATTAGGTTTAGTGTATCCAGTTTTATGTTGAGTTCTTTGATCTACTTGAACTTGAGTTATATATAGGCTGAGAAATGTGGATCAATTTGCATTCCTCTACATTCAGACATTCAGTTAGACCAGCACCATTTGTTGAAGATGCTTTCTTTCTTCGTTGTATGGTTTTGTCTTCTTTGACAAAAATCAAGTGCCTGTAGGTGTATGCGTTTACTTCTAGGTCTTTGATTCAATTCCATTCAAAAACCTGTCTGTTTCTATAAAAATACCATGCAGCTTTTATACCAGTGGCTCTGTAATATAACTTGAGATTAGGGATAGTGATTCCTTCGTAAGCTCTTTTATTGTTAAGGATTGTTTCATCAGTCCTGTTTTTTGTTTTGTTTTTTGTTTCTGTTTTTAATTTTCTATATAAAGTTGAGAATTGCTCCTTGAGAATTTTGCTCTGCAAAATCTGTGTTGGAATTTTAATGGGAATTGCATTGAATCTGAAGACTGCTTTTAGTAAAATGGCCATTTCACTATGTTAATCCTCCTGATCCATGAGCATGGGTGTTCTTTCCATTTTCTGATATTTTCTTCAATTTATTTCTTCATGGACTTGAAGTTCTTGTCATATAGGTCTTTCACTTGCTTGGTTAGAGTCACACCAAGATGTTTTATATTATTTGTGGCTTCTGTGAAGGGTATTGTTTCCACAATTTCTTTCTCAGCCCATTGATAAAGATTTAAATAAAGGAGGTCTACTGATTTTTTTAGTTAATTTTGTATCCAGCCACATTCTGAAGTAGTTTATCAGATGTAGGGGTTCTCTAGTTCAACCCTGAGTTTGACTATTTCCCGTCTGCTGTTTATGATTTCCTTGAAGATGTTTTCTGGTCCTTTGAACTAGAAATCCTCACTCTCTTCTCTTCCTATAATTCTTGGGTTTGGACTTTTCATAGCATCCCAATTTTTCAGTAAGTTTCAAATTGGAAGTTTTTTTTTTCTTTTGGGGTTTGCTTATGTATACTATTATATCGTCTGCAAATAGTGATACTTTGACTTATTCCTTTCTCATTTGTATCCCCTTGATCGCCTTTTGTTTTCTTATTGTTCTACCTAGAACTTCAAGTACTACATTGAATAGGGAGAGAGTGGGCAGCCTTGTATTTGCCCTAATTTTAGTGGGATTTCTTTAAGTTTCACTACATTTAATTTGATGTTGGCTATTGGCTTGTTGTTTATTGCTTTTATTATGTCTAGGTATGTTCCTTATATCCCTGCTCTCTCTAATACTTTTAACATGAAGGAGTGTTAGGTTTTGTTAAAGGCTTTTTCAAAATGTAATGAGATGGCCAAGTTGTTTTTTTACTTTCATTTTGTTTATATAGTGGATTACACTGAAGGATTTTCATATTCTGAACCATCTTGCATTCCTGGAATGAAGCCTACTTGATCATGGTGAATGATGTTTTTGATGTGTTCTTAGATTCAGTATGTGAGTATTTTATTGAATATTTTTATGTTGATGTTAATAAGCGAGATTGGAATAAAATTCTTTCTTTAATGAGTATTTTTGTGATTTAGGTATCAGGGTGACTGTGACCTCATAGAATGAATTTGGCAGTATTCCTTCTGTTTCTCTTTAGTGGAATACTATGAGGAGTATTGGCATTAGTTCATTGAAATTCTGATAGAATTCTGGACTAAGCAATCTGGCCCTGTGCTGTTTGGTTGGTTGGGGTTTTGTGGGTTTTTGTTATTGTTGTTTATTTGTTTTGGTTGGGAGACTTTTAGTGACTGTTTCTACTTTCTGAGGTGTTATAATACTGTTTAGATAGTTTACCTCATTTTTATTTAACTTCGGTTAAATGTTATCTGTCAAGAAAATCATTTTATTTGCATTGTTCAGTTTTGTGGATACAAGTTTTTGAAGCAAGACCTAATGATTTTTTTTAAATTTTTTTTATTAACTTGAGTATTTCTTATATACATTTCGAGTGTTATTCCCTTTCCCGGTTTCCGGGCAAAAATCCCCCTCCCCCCCCTTCCTTATGAGTATTCCCCTCCCAACCCTCCCCCCATTGCCGCCCTCCCCCCATAGTCTAGTTCACTGGGGTTCAGTCTTAGCAGGACCCAGGGCTTCCCCTTCCACTGGTGCTCTTACTAGGATATTCATTGCTACCTATGGGGTCAGAGTCCAGGGTCAGTCCATGTATAGTCTTTAGGTAGTGGCTTAGTCCCTGGAAGCTCTGGTTGCTTGGCATTGTTGTACATATGGGGTCTCGAGCCCCTTCAGCTCTTCCAGTTCTTTCTCTGATTCCTTCAACGGGGGTTCTATTCTCAGTTCAGTGGTTTGCTGCTGGCATTCGCCGCTGTATTTGCTGTATTCTGGCTGTGTCTCTCAGGAGCGATCTGCATCCGGCTCTTGTCGGTCTGCACTTATTTGCTTCATCCATCTTGTCTAATTGGGTGGCTGTATATGTATGGGCCACATGTGGGGCAGGCTCTGAATGGGTGTTCCTTCAGTCTCTGTTTTAATCTTTGCCTCTCTCTTCCCTGCCAAGGGTATTCTTGTTCCCCTTTTAAAGAAGGCATGAAACATTCACATTTTGATCATCCGTCTTGAGTTTCATTTGTTCTAGGCATCTAGGGTAATTCAAGCATTTGGGCTAATAGCCACTTATCAATGAGTGCATACCATGTATGTCTTTCTGTGATTGGGTTAGCTCACTCAGAATGATATTTTCCAGTTCCAACCATTTGCCTATGAATTTCATAAAGCCGTTGTTTTTGATAGCTGAGTAATATTCCATTGTGTAGATGTACCACATTTTCTGTATCCATTCCTCTGTTGAAGGGCATCTGGGTTCTTTCCAGCTTCTGGCTATTATAAATAAGGCTGCAATGAACATAGTGGAGCACGTGTCTTTTTTATATGTTGGGGCATCTTTTGGGTATATGCCCAAAAGAGGTATAGCTGGATCCTCAGGCAGTTCAATGTCCAATTTTCTGAGGAACCTCCAGACTGATTTCCAGAATGGTTGTACCAGTCTGCAATCCCACCAACAATGGAGGAGTGTTCCTCTTTCTCCGCATCCTCGCCAGCATCTGCTGTCACCTGAGTTTTTGATCTTAGCCATTCTCATTGGTGTGAGGTGAAATCTCAGGGTTGTTTTGATTTGCATTTCCCTTATGACTAAAGATGTTGAACATTTCTTTAGGTGTTTCTCAGCCATTCGGCATTCCTCAGCTGTGAATTCTTTGTTTAGCTCTGAACCCCATTTTTTAATAGGGTTATTTGTCTCCCTGCGGTCTAACTTCTTGAGTTCTTTGTATATTTTTTTTTATTAACTTGAGTATTTCTTATATACATTTCGAGTGTTATTCCCTTTCCCGGTTTCCGGGCAAACATCTTCCTCCCCCCTCCCCGTCCTTATGGGTGTTCCCCTCCCAACCCTCCCCCGATTGCCGCCCTCCCCCCATAGACTAGTTCACTGGGGGTTCAGTCTTAGCAGGACCCAGGGCTTCCCCTTCCACTGGTGCTCTTACTAGGATATTCATTGCTACCTATGGGGTCAGAGTCCACGGTCAGTCCATGTATACTCTTTAGGTAGTGGCTTAGTCCCTGGAAGCTCTGGTTGCTTGGCATTGTTGTACTTTTGGGGTCTCGAGCCCCTTCAAGCTCTTCCAGTTCTTTCTCTGATTCCTTCAATAGGGCACCTATTCTCAGTTCAGTGGTTTGCTGCTGGCATTCGCCGCTGTATTTGCTGTATTCTGGCTGTGTCTCTCAGGAGAGATCTACATCGGCTCCTGTCGGTCTGCACTTATTTCCTTCATCCATCTTGTCTAATTGGGTGGCTGTATATGTATGGGCCACATGTGGGGCAGGCTCTGAATGGGTGTTCCTTCAGTCTCTGTTTTAATCTTTGCCTCTCCCTTCCGTGCCAAGGGTATTCTTTTTCCTCATTTAAAGAAGGAGTGAAGCATTCACATTTTGATCATCCGTCTTGAGTTTCGTTTGTTCTAGGGATCTAGGGTAATTCAAGCATTTGGGCTAATAGCCACTTATCAATGAGTGCATACCATGTATGTCTTTCTGTGATTGGGTTAGCTCACTCAAGATGATATTTTCCAGTTCCAACCATTTGCCTACGAATTTCATAAACTCGTTGTTTTTGATAGCTGAGTAATATTCCATTGTGTAGATGTACCACATTTTCTGTATCCATTCCTCTGTTGAAGGGCATCTGGGTTCTTTCCATTTTCTGGCTATTATAAATAAGGCTGCGATGAACATACTGGAGCACGTGTCTCTTTTATATGTTGAGGCATCTTTTGGGTATATGCCCAAGAGAGGTATAGCTGGATCCTCAGGCAGTTCAATGTCCAATTTTCTGAGGAACCTCCAGACTGATTTCCAGAATGGTTTTACCAGTCTGCAATCCCACCAACAATGGAGGAGTGTTCCTCTTTCTCCACATCCTCGCCAGCATCTGCTGTCACCTGAGTTTTTGATCTTAGCCATTCTCACTGGTGTGAGGTGAAATCTCAGGGTTGTTTTGATTTGCATTTCCCTTATGACTAAAGATGTTGAACATTTCTTTAGGTGTTTCTCAGCCATTCGGCATTCCTCAGCTGTGAATTCTTTGTTTAGCTCTGAACCCCATTTTTTAATAGGGTTATTTGTCTCCCTGCGGTCTAACTTCTTGAGTTCTTTGTATATTTTGGATATAAGGGCTCTATCTGTTTTAGGATTGGTAAAGACCTTTTCCCAATCTGTTGGTTGCCGTTTTGTCCTAACCACAGTGTCCTTTTAGGATTGACAGTTCATCTTGGTGGATTTTTCCTTTGATGAATATGAAGTGTCCTTCCTTATCTTTTTTGATGACTTTTAGTTGAAAATTGATTTTATCTGATATTAGAATGGCAACTCCAGCTTGCTTCTTCCGACCATTTGCTTGGAAAGTTGTTTTCCAGCCTTTCACTCTGAGGTAGTGTCTGTCTTTGTCTCTGAGGTGTGTTTCCTGTAGGCAGCAGAATGCAGGGTCCTCGTTGCATATCCAGTTTGTTAATCTATGTTTCTTTATTGGGGAGTTGAGGCCATTGATGTTGAGAGATATTAAGGAATAGTGATTATTGCTTCCTGTTGTATTCATATTTGGATGTGAGGTTATGTTTGTGTGCTTTTCTTCTCTTTGTTTTATTGACAAGACGATTAGTTTCTTGCTTCTTCTAGGATATAGCTTGCCTCCTTATGGTGGGCTTTACCATTTATTATCCTTTGTAGTGCTGGATTTGTAGAAAGATATTGTGTAAATTTGTTTTTGTCATGGAATATCTTGTTTTCTCCATCTATGTTAATTGAGAGTTTTGCAGGATACAGTAACCTGGGCTGGCATTTGTGTTCTCTTAGGGTCTGTATGACATCTGTCCAGGATCTTCTGGCCTTCATAGTTTCTGGCGAAAAGTCTGGTGTGATTCTGATAGGTCTGCCTTTATATGTTACTTGACCTTTTTCCCTTACTGCTTTTAATATTCTTTCTTTATTTTGTGCGTTTGGTGTTTTGACTATTATGTGACGGGAGGTGTTTCTTTTCTGGTCCAATCTATTTGGAGTTCTGTAGGCTTCTTGTATGCCTATGGGTATCTCTTTTTTTAGGTTAGGGAAGTTTTCTTCTATGATTTTGTTGAAGATATTTACTGGTCCTTTGAGCTGGGAGTCTTCACTCTCGTCTATACCTATTATCCTTAGGTTTGATCTTCTCATTGAGTCCTGGATTTCCTGTATGTTTTGGACCAGTAGCTTTTTCCGCTTTACATTATCTTTGACAGTTGAGTCAATGATTTCTATGGAATCTTCTGCTCCTGAGATTCTCTCTTCCATCTCCTGTATTCTGTTGGTGAAGCTTGTATCTACAGCTCCTTGTCTCTTCTTTTGGTTTTCTATATCCAGGGTTGTTTCCATGTGTTCTTTCTTGATTGCTTCTATTTCCATTTTTAATTCCTTCAACTGTTTGATTGTGTTTTCCTGGAATTCTTTCAGGGATTTTTGTGTCTCCTCTCTATGTGCTTCTACTTGTTTAATTATGTTTTCGTGGACTTCTTTCAGGCATTTTTGCGATTCCTCTCTGTAGGCTTCTACTTGTTCTCTAAGGGAGTTCTTCATGTCTTTCTTGAAGTCCTCCAGCATCATGATCAAATATGATTTTGAAACTAGATCTTGCTTTTCTGGTGTGTTTGGATATTCCATGTTTGTTTTGGTGGGAGAATTGGGCTCCGATGGTGCCATGTAGTCTTGGTTTCTGTTGCTTGGGTTCCTGCGCTTGCCTCTCGCCATCAGATTATCTCTAGTGTTACTTTGTCCTGCTATTTCTGACAGTGGCTAGACTGCCCTAGAAGCCTGTGTGTCAGGAGTGCTGTAGACCTGTTTTCCTGTTTTCTTTCAGCCTGTTATGGCAACAGAGTGTTCTGCTTTCGGGCGTGTAGTTTTCCCTCTCTACAGGTCTTCAGCTGTTCCTGTGGGCCTGTGTCTTGAGTTCACCAGACACGTCACTTGCAGCAGAAAAGTTGGTCTTACCTGTGGTCCCGAGGCTCAAGTTCGCTCGTGGGATGCTGCCCAAGAGCTCTCCGCGGCAGCAGCAACCAGGAAGATCTGTGCTGCCTTTTCCGGGAGCTTCAGTGCACCAGGGTTCCAGATGGAGTTTGATGTTTTCCTCTGGCGTCCGAGATGTGTATGCAGAGGGCAGCCTCTTCTGGTTTCCCAGGCGTGTCTGCCTCTCTGAGGGTTTAGCTCTCCCTCCCACGGGATTTGGGTGCAGAGAACTGTTTATCTGGTCTGTTTCCTTCAGGTTCTGGCGGTGTCTCAGAGGCAGCGGTCCTTTCGCTCCTGGGCCCTCCCCCACGGGAACCCAGAGGCCTTATACAGTTTCCTCTTGGGCCAGGGATGTGGGCAGGGGTGGGCAGTGTTAGTGGTCTCTTCCGCTCTGCAGCCTCAGGAGTGCCCACCTGACCAGGCAGTCAGGTCTCTCTCCCACGGTGTCTGGGAGCAGAGAGCTACTGCGGGCCGGGGCCCTAATGATTTTTTAATTTCCTCAGTTTCTGCTGTTATGCCTCACTTGTCATTTCTGATTTTGTTAATTTTGATACAGTCTCTGTGCCTTTTAATGACTTTGGCTAAGGCTTTGTCTAGCTTGTTGATTTTGTCAAAGAACAAGTCCTTGGTTTAGTTGATTCATTGTATTGTTCTCTTTGCTTCTAATTGATTGATTCAACCCTGAGTTTGACTATTTCCCATCTGCTGTTTATGACTTCCTTGAACATGTTTTCTGGTCCTTTGACCTAGGAATCCTCACACTCTTATATTCCTGTAATTCTTGGGTTTGGTCTTTTCACAGTGTCTCAAATTTTCTGACTGATATATGAATTTCTTATAGAATATCTTCTTAGCCTGAAATTTGTCCACCTCTTGTGTTCTGTTAGTAATGCTTTTTCTGTTCTCTTTACTAGATATTGCATCTCGAGGATTGTCTCCATTTGTGTTTTTTTTTTTCTTCATCTTTATTAACTTGGGTATTTCTTATTTACATTTCCATTGTTATTCCCTTTCCCTGTTTCCAAGCCAACATCCCACTAACCCCTCCACCTCCCCTTCTATGTGGGTGTTCCACTCCCAATCCTCCCCACATTACCACTCTCCCCCCATCAATCCCGTTCACTGGGCGTTCAGTCTTGGCAGGAACAAGTGTTTCCCCTTCCACTGGTGTCCTTACTAGGCTACTCATTGCTACCTATGTAGTTGGAGCCCAGGGTCAGTCCATGTATAGTCTTTGGGTAGTGGCTTAGTCCCTGGAAGCACTGGTTGGTTGGCATTGTTGTTCATATGGGATCTTGAGGCCCTTCAAGCTCTTTTAGTCCTTTCTCTGATTCCTTCAAATCCCATTCTCAGTTCAGTGCTTTGCTGCTGGCATTTGCCTCTGTGTTTGCTGTATTCTGGGTGTGTCTCTCCAGAGAGATCTACATCCAGTTCTTCTCAGCCTGCACTTCTTTGCTTCATCCATCTTATCTAGTTTGGTGGCTGTATATGTATGGGCCACATGTGGGGCAGGCTCTGAATGGGCGTTCCTTCAGCCTCTGTTCTAAACTTTGCCTCCCTATTCCTTCCCAATGGTTTTCTTGTTCCCCTTTTAAAGAAGGAGTGAAGCATTCGCATTTTCGTCACTTTCTTGAGTTTCATGTGTTCTGTGCATCTAGGGTAATTCAAGCATTTGGGCTAATAGCCACGTATCAATGAGTGCATACCATGTGTGTTTTTCTGTGATTAGGTTACCTGTCTCAGGATGATATTTTCCAGTTCATTCCATTTGCCTATGAATTTCATAAAGTCATTGTCTCTGATAGCTGAGTAGTACTCCAGTATGTAGATATACCACATTTTTTAATCCATTCGTCTGTTGAAGGGCATATGGCTTCTTTCCAGCTTCTGGCTATTATAAATAAGGCTACTAAGAACATAGTGGAGCATGTGTCTTTGTTATATGTTGGGGCGTGTTTTGGGTATATTCCCAAAAGAGGTATAGCTGGGTCCTCAGGTAGTTCAATGTCCAGTTTTCTGAGGAACCTCCAGACTGATTTCCAGAATGGTTGTACCAGCCTGCAATCCCACCAACAATGGAAGAGTCTTCCTCTTTCTCCACATCCTCACCAGAATCTGCTGTCACCTGAGTTTTTGATCTTAGCCATTCTGACTGGTGTGAGGTGAAATCTCAGGGTGGTTTTGATTTGCATTTCCCTTATGACTAAAGATGTTGAACATTTCTTTAGGTGTTTCTCAGCTATTCAGCATTCCTCAGCTGTGAATGCTTTGTTTAGCTCTGAACCCCAGTTTTAATAGGGTTATTTGTCTCTCTGTGGTCTAACTTCTTGAGTTCTTTGTATATTTTGGATATAAGCCCTTTATCTGTTGTAGGATTGGTAAAGATCTTTTCCCAATCTGTTGGTTGTTGTTTTGTCCTAACAACAATGTCCTTTGCAGTTTTATGAGATCCCGTTTGTCGATTCTTGATCTTAGAGCATAAGCCATTGGTGTTTTGTTCAGGAAATTTTCTCCAGTGTCCATGTGTTCAAGATGCTTCCCCACTTTTTCTTCTATTAGTTTGAGTGCATGTGGCTTGATGTGGAGGTCCTTGATCCACTTGGACTTAAGCTTTGTACAGGGTGATAAGAATGGATTGATATAAATTCTTCTACATACTGACCTCCAGTTGAACCAGCACCATTTGCTGAAAATGCTATCTTTTTTCCTTTGGATGGGTTTGGCTCCTTTGTCAAAAATCAAGTGACCATAGGTGGGTAGGTTCATTTCTGGGTCTTCAATTCTATTCCACTGGTCTATCTGTCTGTCTTTGTACCAATACCATGCAGTTTTTAATCACTATTGCTCTGTAATACTGCTTGAGTTCAGGGATAGTGATTCCCCCAGAAATCCTTTTATTGTTGAAGATAGTTTTAGTTATCCTGGATTTTTTGTTATTCCAGATGAATTTGCAAATTGTTCTGTCTAACTCTTTGAAGAATTAGATTGATACTTTGATGGGGATTGCATTGAATCTGTAGATTGCTTTGGGTAAAATGACCATTTTTACTGTATTAATCCTGCCAATACATGAGCATGGGAGATCTTTCCATCTTCTGAGGTCTTCTTCAATTTCTTTCTTCAGAGGCTTGAAGTTCTTATCATACAGATCTTTTACTTGCTTGGTTAAAGTCACACCGAGGTATTTTATATCATTTGGGACTATTATAAAGGGTGTCATTTCCCTAAATTCTTTCTCGGCTTGTTTCTCTTTTATGTAGAGGAAGGCTACTGATTTATTTGAGTTAATTTTATACCCAGCCACTTTGCTGAAAGTGTTTATCAGCTTTAGTAGTTCTCTGGTGGAACTTTTGGGATCACTTAAATATACTATCATATCATCTGCAAATAGTGATACTTTGACTTCTTCTTTTCCAATCTGTATCCCCTTGATCTCCTTTTGTCCTTTTGTCTGATTGCTCTGGCTAGAACTTCAAGAACTATATTGAATAAGTAGGGAGAGAGTGGGCAGCCTTGTCTAGTCCCTGATTTTAATGGGATTGCTTCAAGTTTCCCTCCATTTAGTTTAATGTTAGCTACTGGTTTGCTGTATATAGTTTTTACTATGAACCCCATATTTTAATAGGGTTATTTGTCTCCCTGCAGTCTAACATCTTGAGTTCTTTGTATATTTAGATATAAGCCCTCTATCAATTGTAGGGTTGGTAAAGTTCTTTTCCCAATCTGTTGGTTGCCGTTTTGTCCTAACAACAGTGTCCTTTTCCTTACAGAAGCATTGCAGTTTTATGAGATCCCATTTGTTGATTCTTTTTTTCTTTTTTCATAAGCCATTGGTGTTTTGTTCAAGAAATTTTCTCCAGTGCCCGTGTGTTCGAGGTTCTTCCCCATTTTTCTTCTATTAGTTTGAGTGTACCTGGTTTGATGTGGAGGTCCTTGATCCACTTGTACTTAAGCTTTTTACAGGGTGATAAGAATGGATTGATCTGCATTCTTCTACATGCTGACCTCCAGTTGAACCAGCACCATTTGCTGAAAATGTTATCCTTTTTCCATTGGATATTTTTGGCTCCTTTGTCAAAAATCAAGTGACCATAGGTGTATGGGTTCATTTCTGGGTCTTCAATTCTATTCCACTGGTCTATCTGTCTGTCTCTGTACCAATACCATGCAGTTTTTATCACTAATTCTCTGTAATACTACTTGAGTTCAGGGATAGTGATTCCCCCAGAAGTTCTTTTATTGTTGAGGTTAGTTTTAGCTATCCTGGATTTTGTTATTCCAGATGAATTTGAAATTTGTCTAACTCTGTGGAGAATTGGGTTGGAATGTTGATAGAGATTATGAATCTGTAGATCGCTTTGGGTAAAATGGCCATTTTTACTGTATTAATCCTGCCAATACATGAGCATGGGAGATCTTTCCATCTTCTGAGGTCTTCTTCAATTTCTTTCTTCAGAGGCTTGAAGTTCTTATCATACAGATCTTTTACTTGCTTGGTTAAAATCACACTGAGGTATTTTATATCATTTGGGACTATTAGGAAGGATGTTATTTCCTTAATTTCTTTCTCGGCTTGTTTCTCTTTTGTGTAGAGGAAGGCTACTGATTTTTTGAGTTAATTTTATACCCAGCCACTTTGCTGAAGGTGTTTATCAAGTTTAGTAGTTTTCTGGTGGACCTTTTGGGATCACTTAAGTATACAATCATATTGTCTGCAAATAGTGATATTTTGACTTCTTCCTTTCCATTGTGTATCCCTTTTGATCTCCCTTTGATGTCTGATTGCTCTGGCTAAGACTTTGAGAACTGTGTTGAATAAGTAGGGAGAGAGTGGGCAGCCTTGTCTGATCCCTGATTTTAGTGAGATTGTTTCAAGTTTCTCTCCATTTAGTTTAATATTAGTTACTGGTTTGCTGTATATGTCTTTTTCTATGTTTAGGTATGGGCCTTGAATTCCTGTTCTTTCCAGGACTTTTATCATGAAAGGGTGTTGAATTTTTTCAAATGCTTTCCAGCATTTAATGAAATGAGCATGTGGTTTTTATCTTTCAGTTTGTTTATATAGTGGATTACTTAGATGGTTTTCCATATATTAAACCATCCCTCCATTCCTGGAAAGAAGCCTCTTTGATCATGATGGATGTTTGTTTTGATGTGCTCTTGGATTCGATTTGCAAGAATTTTATTGACTATCTTTGCGTCGATATTCATAAGGGAAATTGGTCTGAAGTTCTCTTTCTTGTTAGGTCTTCATGTGGTTTAGGTATAAGAGTAATTGTGGCTTCATAGAAAGAATTCAGTAATGCTCCATCTCTTTCAATTTTGTGGAATAGTTTGGATAGTATTGGTGTGAGGTCTTCTACGAAGGTCTGATAGAATTCTGCATTGAACCCATCTAGACCTGTGCTCTTTTTTGTTGAGAGACTTTTAATGACTGCTTCTATTTCTTTAGGAGTTTGGGGGTTGTTTCAATGGTTTATTTGTTCCTGATTTAACTTGGATACCTGGTATCTGTCTAGGAATTTGTCCATTTCCTCCAGATTTTCAAATTTTGTTGAATATAGACTTTTGTAGTAGGATCTGATGATTTTTTTTAATTTCCTCTGATTCTGTTATTATGTCTCCCTTTTCATTTCTGATTTTGTTAATTTGGACACACTCTCTGTGTCCTCTGGTAGTCTGGCTAAGGGCTTACTATCTTGTTGATTTTCTCAAAGAACCAGCTTTTGGTTCTGTTGATTCTTTCTACAGTTCTTTTTATGTTTCTACTTGGTTGATTTCAGCTCTGAGTTTCATTATTTTCTGCCTTCTACTCCTCCTGGGTGTATTTGCTTCTTTTTCTTCTAGAGATTTTAGGTGTACTGTCAAGCTGCTGATATATGCTGTCTCCTGTTTCTTTCTGCAAGCACTTAGAGCTATGAGTTTTCCTCTTAGCACAGTTTTCATTGTGTCCCATAAGTTTGGGTATGTTGTACCTTCATTTTCATTAAATTCTAAGAAGTCTTTAATTTCTTTCTTTATTTCTTCCTTGACCAGGTTATCATTGAGTAGAGCATTTTTCAACTTCCATGTATATGTGGACGTTCTTTCCTTTCTATTATTGAAGATCAGCTTTAGCATTTTGTGGTCTGATAGGACACATGGGGTTATTTCTATCTTTCTGTATCTGTTGAGGCCTGTTTTATGCCTGATTATATGGTCAATTTTGGAGAAAGTACCATGAGTTGGTGAGGAGAAGGTATATCCTTTTGTTTTAGGATAGAATGTTCTATAAATATCTGTTAAATCCATTTGGTGCATGAATTCTCTTAGTCTGTCTATGTCTCTGTTTAATTTCTGTGTGTTTTCTATATTACTTCTATTTCCATTTTTTTAGGTCTTGAATGGTTTCATTCATTTCCTTTACTGGTTTGATTGTATTTTTCTGTATTTCTTTAAGGGATTTATTAGTTTCCTCTTTAAGGTCTTCTACCCTTTTATTGTGTTTTTCTATATCTTTAAAGACTTTATTTGTATCCTATTTAAAGGCCTCTACTCTCTTTATAAGATAAGATTCCAGTCATAGTCTTAATCATCAGATATCACAGACCCCTATCTCTGACAGGGTTCACTAACTGACTGAGACAGATGCAGATACTTACAACCAACCATTGACTTGAGTTCAGGGATCCCTATGAAGAGTTGGGGGAAGGACTGAAGGACCTGAAGAGTATTGTAACCCCATAGGAAGAACAACAGTATCAACTAACCTGGACCCCTCAAAAACTCCCAGGGTCCAGAAAATGGTGGTAGTTATTGTTAGTGTCTCAAATGGGAGCAGGCCTTCTGGGAGGTGGGCAGAGCTATGGGTTGGGGAATAGGGTGCCAATCCAAGTCAGGCAGGTCAAGGTATAAACCGAAAGGAAGATGGAGCTCTGAAAGCACTGGGCAGATCTCAAGGCTGCTAGGCTTGCTGGGGTCACAGCATGCTGAGGGAATTAAGTTGTGGGTGTCTCACCTAGGTTTCCTGGGTTGGAGCAGGCCTCTGGAGAGGAAGGAAGACAGAGCTATGGGGTGGGGAGTGGAATGCAGGTCTGCAATTGCAGTACAGATGTGGCTATAAATTGCCTTTAAGAATGTTTTACTCCTTTAAACAGTTCTGTTTGCTGGGAAATATGCTACAGCTTACATAGAGCAGTACAAATGAAGCTATTTAAGGGAAATAACCTAGTGGAAGGCCACACATCCAAGAATTCAAGAGAGGCACAAATTGGACTTGATAGTTTTTAAAAAAGAAAGAACACAAAGTCTGGTGAATATGAAAGGGGGCCTTGGAGTGAATATGATCAAATACATTGTTTGAGAGTCTCAAAACCACACACACACACACACACACACACACACACACACACACACACACACAACCATACTTCAGAGGTAGTACAGTGATGTCATGGTTCTTAGGGGAGAACTTGTAACTGCTACTTTACTAAATCTAGTACAGTCCCTAATTACACTAAATATAAGTGAAGTACTCACCCCTCATCAAGGGTGTTAATTCCTTTCTACCCCTACACCCCTCACCATCTCTTTACAATAGATAGAGACCATTACAGAAAACTACAACTAATCAACACACAGAGTTATGAAGCCTAATCTCAATGGAATCTTCTATACAATGCTCTGAGAACATTATGGAAGAGGAAGAAGAAAAATTGAAACACACACACACACACAGAGAGAGCCACAATTATTGAGAAGAAAGGCCGTAAGTTTGAACGAGAGTAAAGGAGTATTTGGGAGGGGTTAGAGGGAGAAAATGGAAGGAGAAAATGAGATAATTATATTATAATCTCCAAAAATTAAAGAAATAACTTTTAAAAGTATAAAATTTATGTCAGCATAAATGAATTATAAATATCTGTAGCTGCTTGGGGAAAAGCATAAGAAAACAGAGAAATCATATGCTATATGAACATGGAGATTTTAATTTTTCTGTGTTTCATTTTGTTTTTGTAGTCATTGGAGGATTGATTAATAGGGATGACAAGCTAAACCATCATCTATGTGGCTGAACAAATTCAGTGAAGGAAGAAGTTGGAAAGCAGGTAAAAGTGATAGAAGACCAATGACTTTCTACTTCCTGTGTATTATTAGAAATAATTCCCTTTCCAGTGCTTAGCAAATACCAGTTATTTGCTAAAACTAAACTTCACAAGCACTTAAAGTTTCATTTCATTCCATTTACGAATTTTGTGTTTCCTTGGATTTCTTTATTATTAGGTTTTGTGGCGATGTAGTATCAGGATCAAACCTGGATTTGCCTACTCCCATCTCATTTGAACTCATAATCTTTCCTCACATCTGTGGGGTGTCTAGATGATCATATAGACACTCATTTTAATAAAGCAGTTCAATTAAAGAATTTATTAGCAAGGACCCCATGGGAGAAGTCATGTTGTGGAAAGAGTTGACTGAGAGGGGTAAAGAAATTAAGCCAACGTCATTAGCCCTAAAAAACTAACACAATATTCTACAAACCATCAGAAACCAGCATGAGCAAAGATTTGGTATGCAATGCTGCATGTTGGGTCCATTTTCTAAATGCTCAGTGAATTTTCATTAGGAATTTTGTTACACATACACTTTGAGTGTAGATGCTATCAAAATATAAGGTCAATATATTTTCAAGAATGAAAAACAAAAGTAGTATTGTCAATTCAGTACTAAATTTGCTTTGGAATTTATTGGAGAGAAAAATCAATTTCATAAATTTGTCAGAAAATATCAGGAAGCAAGACTAACCTCTCATATATTTACATTGTAGCATAGGACCTAGAAGACCTTGGTAGTCTAGGCTAAGAATCCTAACTTTACCAACAACAGTGTGAACGTTGAACAGTTAGCCTACGATTCTCACATTTTCTCTTTAGAAAAAATACTTTTAAAGGTGTTTTTCCTCATGGTTTTAATATGGGTTGAATTAACTATATGACATTAAGCACTAACAGTACATCATCCAGCTTAAAACTGCACAAAAGTATTTAATAATGCTAAAAAATCACTATAATGATGAGTTTGAAGAGAATTTTCTTTTGCCATCTATAAGTATGTAAGATATAGGTGAAGCAGATTTGAGTCTTATTCCAAGAGAGACGTAACAGGATAATAATGATATTCACAAAAATAGAAAAACTGATAGCTTTATAAGAAAATATTATAATTAATAATACATCAGAAAACAGAGGTCTTAATGAGAGCTAGAGAGCTCAAGTTGTCTGAGGGAGGAAAGTGTCCACATATGAAGTGAGGTGAGCTGCCAGTTCCCCAATAGCAGCTGCTGACTCCAATTATGGGCGGAAAGTTGAAAGTCACAGTTGACATAGCCATGGCTGCTTTGTCTTTTCTTGTATGTTGTCTTCTGCCAGAGCTTTGATTGAGTATTCAATTCAGAGAGTTTATAATTATAAAATACAGATTTGTTTCTTTATTATAAATTTTAGCTTAGTTTTATACTTTTGCATTTAGTTTACCATTTTTTCCATTTATCTTATAAAACAGTGGTGATATTTATGTGTGTCTCTGCTCCTTTGAAATGTGTTGTGTAGATTTGGTGGTGGAAAGAGAAGCAAGCAGAACTTTAAGCAGTTGCAGGCCTTATACATGGGTCTCCTCTTCTATGTGATTGGTTTGTCTATATGTTTATTTTTATAACATACCATATAATGTTATTAAGATGTCTCTGTGATATAATTTGAGATCCAGAGTTGCGATGATTCCAGGGTGGCATTCCACTTAGGAATGTTTCTATATTTTCAGCAAGAAAAAAACAGAGGGACAGAGGCGAGGATTGAAGACAGGGAACAAATAAGAACAAGGCCATAGTGAAAACTATTACTTTCTATACTAACTATAAAAATAAATAGCAAAAATACTTATGGGATCGTAAGTAAAAGAGGTTTGTTTTCTACAGAAAGCATCTGTTGAGTTCTGAGAGTTATAAGGAGTAAAGAACAAGATTGAAACCTTTGGGAAAGGTGAAAGAGGCTAGAATTTCTTGGGGCTTGATATGAAGGGATCAATGGCTATTTTTGTTTTGGATAGAATTGTTAACCAATAAGCCAGATGAGTCTTTCCCTTTTAGGACAAACTTCGCAAGGTCCATGGAGTGTGAAGTTGAAGATCTAAGTTTAAAATCTACAGTTGACAAAGGAGCCTGTGCAGCTTTTCAGAGATAAGTAAGCAAGGGAGAGTCTCTCCCTTTAAGTCCCTGGTGGCCACATCCTTGGAAATACAAGAACCCAGGCAAAGATAGTCTCTCCCGCATTAGCAGGCAGCTTCAACATGGCTCAGTGTTTAACTGTGTTGAGGTGCTAAACCTCTAGCCTGCCCTACCATGCCTCTTTTCTATCCTAAGCAGCGGAAATAGCGCTCTCTGGCAGAAGAGAAGATGAGCAGAACTATGTGTATGGAACCACATACATTATGGCATGTAAAAAATTGTTAGATTATAGAAGCAATCTATATAATATATTTCAAAGTAGCAGAGACATACATAAATAATACCACTGTTTAATAAGATAGGTGAAAAAATGACAAACTAAAAACAAAAGAATAAAATGATCAAAAGGCTGAAATTTATAATAAAGAATTAAATCTGTATTTTATAAGTAGAAACGTTCTGAATTAAACATGCAATCAAACACACAAGAACACAACACACAAGAAAAGACAAAGCCTCTGAACTGGAAACAGAAGCAATAGAAAACACTGAAATTAAAAGGATGGGAAAGAGTGAGGATGAGATTAGGACAAATACTACCTGTCCAAATTCTCTAATAGGTGTAAAAGTGTAATTTCTAAAAGACAAGACTAGGAAAAAGGACAATGCAGAAATACACAAAAGAAAAAAATAAACAGAAAATACCCAAAACTTAGGGAAGACATAAATTAACATAAAAATAAAATGTAAACAGTTAAGATAAATAAAAAACGATACAAACCAGGCAAACAACAATCTGTTTTCTAGATACCCAAGGCAAATTGAAGGCAACAGTTGAAAGCACAGCACTTGGTTGACAGCTGAGCTCTCAGTGGATGCTGCTCGCCAGAAGACAGTGGGAAGAATAAAACTCTAAATTCTTAAAGAAAATAGTGTAGACCTAAAACTCTACGTCAAATAAATCCAAAACCTTCCAATGGTAAAACTGAAATCAACATGTCTTCTGATAAATGAGTTAAGGGAACTCATTTCTAATGAGTCTGTGTTGATCTTGCCTTTAAAATGAAATCATAATAATGTGTGTTAAAGTCTATTAGTCATGATGAAGGAAAGTGACTCCAAATGGAATCATGATATGCTGGAGGAAATAAAACACAGAAAAAATGTAAATTCTGGATAAATATGCAAATGTTTAGCATATAAAATAATAGTAACAGTAATGATGGTGATGATGATGATGATATTATATTTTGCAGTCTGAAATATAGAGAAACCCCAAACTCATGACAAAAATGGAAAAATTCATGCTGCTATGCCTCAATTTTTCAGAACATTTCTAAAATAATAATTTAGATTAGGTGGTAATAAGTCAAAATATGCTTTGTAATTTCTAAGATACCTACTAAGGAATGTATAAGAAATATAGAACTAACAAATGAATTAAAAGAAAATGAAACAATGAAATATAATGAAAAACAAAATGAAATATGCACCTGAAAATTAGAGAAACACAAGTCTTGGAGGTAGAAAGCAAGCAAACAAAAACAAAAAACAAACAAAAAGAATTGAAATGGCTAACGTGGAATTGTACATGTAGTTCAGAGCTTCAGAGGGATCCCAGACTGTCATGGACCCTAGTGACTGAATTCTGGAAGTTTGAACATCCATACAGATAGAGAAAAAAAGATTTCAGCCCAATGGAGGCCAAGGTTAGAACAGAGATTGACTACTGCTTGTGGTTGATTCTCCATATGCAGTGGCTTCTGGAACATCATAGAACTGAAAGAAAAAGTATGTCCTCACTGGAGGGAATAGAGAAGCACCATGAAATGCTGCTATACAGATACATGATGTTGCAAGCATGAGCACAAAGCAGCATCGGAAACCTGTATAAGACCCGCCCCTTTAACATGGAAAGAGGATATAGCTAGGAATCCCCACCCATTACTGGGGAGTTAATGGCTGCTATATGATTTTGTCAGTGTTGTTACCACTAAGGAACTAGATGGGAAAAAGAAGATATTCAGAAGGAAAAAAAAGAGTTACCTGAGGGTGATGGGATAAATATTATCACAAAACATTGTAAGTCTGTATGAAACTGCCAAACAATAAAGGACTATAAATACACTATTTTCCTGCTTAGGAAAGGAATAGCAAACGCATACATGTAGACATAAATATATGTGCATATAGACACTGTGGTTGTTTTACTAGGGATGGCCCCAATAGACTTAAGTGTTTGAATGCTTTGCCCACAGGAAGTGGTACTGTTAGGAGGTATGGTCTTGTTGGAGAAAGTCACCCTGAAAGACAGCTTTGAGGTCTACTGTGTTCGAGCTAGGCTTAGAGTGGTACTCAGTCTCCTTTTTCTGCCTACAGATCACACATTAGAACTCTCAGATCCTTTAGCACTGCGTCTGACTGCATGTTGCCATGTTTCCTGCCATGACAACAAGGGACTAAACCTCTGAAACTGTAAGCCAGCCCCAATTAAATGTTTTTCTTTATAAAAGTTGCCATTGTCATTGTGTCTCTTCACAGAGATAAAACCCTAAGGCAGAAGTAAACATAAAAATGTCAATATAGCCAAACACAGCAAACAGATAAATTTTTTAACCTTAAATTACTTGCTACATAGTACACATTATAGGTTGTATGATAGCTCACATTTTTTAATAAAATGCTAGGCCTCTGTTCTACAAGAATTATGCCATACTTTTAATATATTATTTCTAAAAATTTTAGAACCAAATTGCCCATGGTTACGTAATACTGTCCTTAACCTTTTGTTTTATTGCTGTTACTGAGTATATCAAGGGGATATTATAATAACATGTGATGTACATTGGTTCAACTCACTTTTACTGATTGTAGACCATCTAAGAGCTACAGTAAATTTCCTGCAGTTAAAAACAAGGTCTCATTCTGTAGTGTTGACTGGCCTGGAACTTGATATTTAGACCAGGCTGGCCTCAAGCTCATAGAGATCTACTGGCCTCTTTCTCTAGAGTGCTGGGATTAAAGATATGTGGAACCACACTAAGCAAGCTGATAAGTTATTAAAATAAATTATTAAATTAAAAAATGAGTAATTTGGTTAACAAGCTGTGCTATCATACTCTTTCAAATTAACCCTAAATAACAGAAAATAATATAATGATCTGGTTTGAAGTTTCTACTTAAATAAAAAAAAAAACTTCCTTTCCAAATAGATGTGCTAATGAGCAGGATCATGATCAAAAGGCTAGGAGTAATAAAAAATAAATTAATTAAGTTGCAACAGCCTGAGCTATGACCAAACCTCAAAGTCAATAACTGGCATTAATTAAAAAAAACGGATGCTTCCTACAAACTGGTTTTCAGTCACGCTGGAAACTTTGCAGCGTTTCATAATTTGTAAGATGTTTTTTAAAAATGCATCTTGCAAGTTGGTTTTGGGGTGTCATATTTTCTAGTGCTACATGTTGTAAAAAAACATTACAACTTGTCAAATTCCAAAGCACCATGTGACTCAGCAGGAGGCTGCTGTGTATGTGGAAGAGCTGGCTTAACCTTTCACTCAATTCTAATGCGAAATCAAACAGCTTCAAAAAAGTCAAGTTAAGCTTTCAAAAAGTTTGTCTAAATTTTTTTGCGTTCACAATTATTGTGACCATTCCAACAAGCAATAAGATTGAAAATGGCAAAATAAACTTCTAATTCCTATAATTTATACAAAATTTAAACCTAACCACATCCAGACTCTTGAGTTTAGAAATATCAGAATTGAATCTTGAGATTAAAGTGAATGTGCAGAAATTATCAGAGCTGTTTACATATCTTTAAAAGATTCAATGTTGATTGACCATGAATAGGTTGATCTACTATGTCCATTGCCTTCCGCCATATAATCCTAAAGCAAAGGTGGAGTTCATTTGCACTCAATGGGTTAATTGTAAATGTAAGTAGATTTCTATGATTGAATTAAATATTAATGAGACAAATAATTTTAGAAATTAAAAGGAGAAAAAGAAGCCATCATTCCAATTTTCCATAATCATTTTCTAATGTATTTAAAATAATATAAATAATGAACTCTATTGAGATAACTTTATTCCTTGCAGTTCAGGTCATCTGCAAGAGATATTATGCATGAGGTGTCATGAAGAGCAGCTGAGGCTTGGCACTGAGAGGCCTTGGAAAGCCATTGGTGAAAGTCCAGCCTCAGTTGTAGTTGACAGCCCAGGACTGAAGGGGTCATACAAAGGATTTGAGGCTTGGTACCACGAAGGGAGCCTATGAAAGGCTATTGGTAAAGCCTAGTTGCAACAGAAGACCCCAGTATATTGGACATGCCAGTACCATGGGATAATCACCAAGAACAACAGCAAGAGTGGAGTAGATCAACCTGAGCTTAGAGTGCCACAGAGGACAGAGCTAGAGAAGTGATACAGTCCTTTGAAGGAGCCCAGAAGATCATGTGTGGATCCCAGACATTGAAACAAGAAGCTATAACATTGCTCTCCAAGCTGTCTTGGAGACCCCAAGATGTTTAAGATGCCAGAGCTGTGGGCTATCTGGGGAGGAAAGCTGCTAACAGAGTGTAGAACCAGCCCAGGAGAAAGAAGTTTGTTGCAATCAAAGATGAAAAGGAGTTGGAGTTCTGAAAACTATTTTGACATTAGACATAGAGATGCAGAGTTTGGCGTTTGCCCAGCTGGCTTCCTATCTTGATTGGGGGATTACAGTTAAGTAATTGGATGAATCTCAGAAGAGACTTTGAACATTGGAATTTTGACATTGTTGAGACTGCTATAGACAATTGGGACATTGAACTAAATATACATTTTAAATTATGCTATGGGTAGATATGGCCCCCATAGACTTAGGTGTTTGAATAAGCCTATTGGGGCCAGGGAGTAGAATGTGGTGAATTGTATATGATTGGCACAGTAAGTGGCACTGTTAAGAGGTATGACCTTGTTGGATTAGGTGTGGCCTTGTGGGTGTAGCCTTTAACACTCATCCTAGCTGTCTGGGAGTGGGTATTCTGCTAGCAGCCTTCAGATGAAGATGTAGAACTCTCAGCTCCTCCTGTACCATGCCTGCCTGGATGCTCCCATGTTTTTACCTTGATGATACCAGACTAGACCTCTGAACCTGTAAACCAGCACCAATTAATAAGAAAAAAAGAGTTACAGAGAGGAACACTATAATATGGTGACAATGCCTTCACTATATACCGCAGACTAACAAATAAAAATCTTAGTGCTGGGAATAGGCTACTGGTTTTGGAGTTGTTTACTAGTGAGCTCTCAAATACCTACTGTCAAATATTTTTAGGCTCTTGCCAATGAACACAGTTAACCTCCAGTACTTGAGGGTAAAGCCCTAATGTTGAAGAAGGCACGTGCTTGAGTTCCACAAGAAATCAAAATGATACTGACTGACCTTAGAGTTTCATTGAGTGGCACTTCTCTTGATTGGGATTACGTTGGCAACTTGAGTTCTTTTGGGCTTTCCTGGATTTTTTTTTCTCATACTAAACTTTTATTCTCAAAGTCTTTCTCAATAAATATTTGTCATTGAAATGAAATTGGAACTCAGTACACCGTGACCTTGATTCTGGCAAACCCAAGCACATCCTTGGAGTCCAAATGGACGATGACATAGAGTTTGAACCATCCCTTCTCCTGCTCTGCTCACACAGAGAGCTGGGCCATCTGAAGCTTCATCACCAGTCTTTTTTTTAATTATATTTTTATGTTTTTTTATTTTTTCCATCTTTATTAAATTGGGTATTTCTTATTTACAGTTCAACTGTTATTCCATTTCCCAGTTTCCAGGCCAACATCCCCCTAAGCCCTCTCCCTCCCCATCTACATGGGTGTTCCCCTCCCCATCCTCCCCCCATTACTGCCCTCTCCCTAACAATCACGTTCATTTGGGGTTCAGTCTTGGCAGGACCAAGGGCTTCCCCTTCCACTGGTGCCCTTACTAGGCTATTCATTACTACCTATGCAGTTGGAGCCCAGGGTCAGTCCATGTACAGTCTTTGGGTAGTGGCTTAGTCCCTGGAAGCTCTGGTTGGTTAGCATTGCTGTTCATATGGGTTCTCAAGCCCCTTCAAGCTCTTTCAGTCCTTTCTCTAATTCCTTCAACTGGGGTCCCGTTCTCAGTTCAGTGGTTTGCTACTGGCATTCACCTAAGTTTTTGCAATATTCTGGCTGTGTCTCTCAGGAGAGATATACATCTGGTCCCTGTCAGCCTGCACTTCTTTGCTTCATCCATCTTACCTAATTTGGTGGCTGTAAATGCATGGGCTACATGTGGGACAGGCTCTGAATGGGCGTTCCTCCAGTCTCTGTTCTAAACTTTGCCTCCCTATTCCCTCCCTAGGGTATTATTGTTCTCCTTTTAACGAAGGAGTGAAGCATTCACACTAGGGTCATACTTATTGAGTTCCATGTGTTCTGTGTATCTAGGGTAATTTGAGCATTTGGGCTAATAACCACTTATCAATGAGTGCATACCATGTGTGTTTTTCTGTGATTGGGTTACCTCACTCAGGATGATATTTTCTAGTTTCATCCATTTGCCTATGAATTTCATAAAGTCATTGTTTTTGATAGCTGAATAGTATTCCAAAGTGTAGATGTACCACATTTTCTGTATGCATTCCTCTGTTGAAGGGCATCTGGGTTCTTTCCAACTTCAGGGTATTATAAATAAGGCTGCTATGAACATAGTGGAGCATGTGTCTTTGTTTTATGTTGGAGCACCTTTTGGGTATATGCCCAAGAGAGGTATATCTGGGTCTTCAGGTAGTGCAATGTCCAATTTTCTGAGGAACCTCCAGACTGATTTCCAGAATGGTTGTACCAGTTATTTTGGTTATCCCACCAAAAATGAAGGAGAGTTCCTCTTTCTCCACATCCTGGCCAGCATCGGCTGTCACCTGAGTTTTTGATCTTAGCCATTCTGACTGGTGTGAGGTGGAATCTCAGGGTTGTTTTGATTTGCATTTCTCTTATGACTAAAGATGTTGAACATTTCCTTACTTGCTTCTCAGCTGTTCGGCATTCCTCAGCTGTGAATTTTTGTTACCTCTGAAACCAATTTTTAATAGGGTTGTTTGTTTCCCTGCAGTCTAACTTCGTGAGTTCTTTGTGTATTTTGGATATAAGCCCACTATCAGTTATAGGATTGGTAAAGATTTTTTCCCAATCTGTTGGTTGCCATTTTGTCCTAACATCAGTGTCCTTTGCCTTACAGAAGCTTTGCAGTTTTATGAGATCCCATTTGTCGATTCTTGATCTTAGAGCATAAGCCATTGGTGTTTTGTTCAGGAAATTTTCTCCAGTCCCCATGTGTTCGAGATGCTTCCCCACTTTTTCTTCTATTAGTTTGAGTGTATCTGGCTTGATGTGGAGGTCTTTGATCCACTTGGACTTAAGCTTTGTACAGGGTGATAAGCATGGACCGATCTGCATTCTTCTACATGCTGACCTCCAGTTGAACCAGCACCATTTGCTGAAAATGCTATCCTTTTTCCATTGGATGGTTTTGGCTCCTCTGTCAAAAATCAAGTGACCATAGGCGTGTGGGTTCATTTCTGGGTCTTCAATTTTGTTCCACTGGTCTATCTGCCTGTCTCTGTACCAATACCATACAGTTTTTATCACTATTGCTCTGTAAGTGCTTGAGTACAGGGATAGTGATTCTCCCAGAAGACCTTTTCTTGTTGAGGATAGTTTTAGCTATCCTGGGTTTTTGTTATTCCAGATGAATTTGCAAATTGTTCTGTCTAACTCTCTGAAGAATTGGATTGGAATTTTGATGGGGATTGCATTGAATCTGTAGATTGGGTAAAATGGCCATTTTTATTATATTAATCCTGCCAATCCATGAGCATGGGAGATCTTTCCATCTTCTGAGGTCTTCTTCAATTTCTTTCTTCAGAGGCTTGTAGACCTTATCATACAGATCTTTCACTTGCTTGGTTAAAGTCACACCGAGGTATTTTATATTATTTGGGACTATTATGAAGGGTGTTGTTTCCCTAAATTCTTTCTCGGCTTCTTTCTCATTTGTGTAGAGGAAGGCTACTGATTTATTTGATTTAATTTTATACCCAGCCACTTTGCTGAAGGTGTCTAGCAGGTTTAGTAGTTCTCTCGTGGAACTTTTGGGATCACTTAAATATAGTATCATATCATCTGCAAATAGTGATATTTTGACCTCTTCCTTCCCAATCTGTATCCCTTTGATATCCTTTTGTTTTCTGATTGCTCTGGTTAGGATTTCAAGAATTATATTGAATAAGCAGCGAGAGAGTGGGCACCCTTTTCTAGTCCCTGACTTTAGTGGGATTGCTTCAAGTTTCTCTCCATTTAGTTTAATATTAGCTACTGGTTTGCTGTATATGGCTTCTACTATGTTTAGGTATGGTCCTGGAATTCCTGTTCTTTCCAGGACTTGAAGGGGTATTGAATTTTTTCAAATGTTTTCTCAGCATCTAATAAAATGATCATGTGGTTTGTAATCTTTTGGTTTGTTTATATAGTGGATTATGTTGGTGGTTTTCCATATATTAAACCATTCCTGCATACTTGGGATGAAGCCTACTTGATCATGATGGATAATTGTTTCAATGTGCTCTTGGATTGATTTGCAAGAATTTTATTGAGTATTTTTGTGTCGATATTCATAAGGGAAATTGGTCTGAAGTTCTCTTTCTTTGTTGGGTCTTTGTGTGCTTTAGGTATAAGAGTAATTGTGGCTTCATAGAAGGAATTCACTAGCTCTCCATCTCTTTCAATTTTGTGGAATAGTTTGGATAGTACTGGTGTGAGGTCTTCTATGAAGGTCTGGTAGAATTCTGCATTGAACCCATCTAGACCTGGGCTCCTTTTGTTTGGGATTATTTTAATGACTGCTTCTATTTCCTTTGGAGTTATGGGGTTGTTTAAATGGTTTATCTGTTCCTGATTTAACTTTGTTACCTGGTATCTGTCTAGGAAATTGTCCATTTCCTGCAGATTTTCAAGTTTTGTTGAATATAGGCTTTTGTAGTAGGATCTAATGATTTTTTGAATTTCCTCTGATTCTGTTGTTTTGTCTCCCTTTTCATTTCTGATTTTGTTAATTTGGACACACTGTCTGTGTCCTCTCGTTAGTCTGGCTAAGGGTTTATCTATCTTGTTGATTTTCTCAAAGAACTAGCTTTTGGTTCTGTTGATTCTTTGTATAGTCCTTTTTGTTTATACTTGGGTGATTTCAGCTTTGAGTTTCATTATTTCCTGCCTTCTATTCTTCCTGGGTGTATTTGCTTCTTTTTCTTCTAGAGCTTTTAGGTTTGCTGTCAAGCTGCTGATAAATGCTCTCTCCTGATTCTTTCTGCAGACAGTCAGAGCTATGAGTTTTCCTCTTAGCACAGCTTTCATTGTGTCCCATAAGTTTGGGTATGTTGTACCTTCCTTTTCATTAAATTCTAAAAAGTCTTTAATTTCTTTCTTTATTTCTTCCTTGACCAGGTTATCATTGAGTAGAACATTGCTCAATTTCCATGTACATGTGGGTGTTCTTTCCTTATTCTTATTGAAGAGAAGCTTTAGCCTGGTCTGGTCTGATTATTTCTATCTTTCTGTATATGTTGAGGCCTGTTTTATGACCGATTATATGGTCTATTTTGGAGAAAGTACCTGAGGTGGTGAGAAGAAAGTCTATCCTTTTGTTTTAGGATAGAATATTCTATAAATATCTGTTAAGTCCATTTGGTTCATGACTTCTCTTAGTCTGTCTATGTCTCTATTTAATTTCTGTTTCCATGATCTGTCCATTGATGAGAGTGGGGTGTTGAAACCTCCTACTATTATTCTGTGAAGTGAATGTGCTTTGAGCTTTAGTAAACTTTCTTTTTTGTATGTAGGTGCCATTGTATTTGGGACATAGATATTTAGGATTGAGAGCTCATCTTGGTGGATTTTTCCTTTGATGAATATGAAGTGTCCTTCTGTATCTTTTTTGATGACTTTTGTTTGAAAATCGATTTTATGCGATATTAGAATGGCTATTCCTGCTTGCTTCTTCAAAATATTTGCTTGGAAAGTTGTTTTCCAGCCTTTCACTCTGAGGTAGTGTTTGTCTTGTCTTTGAGGTGTGTTTCCTGTAGGCAGCAAAATGCTGGGTCCTCATTGCATATCCAGTTGGTTAATCTGTGTCTTTTATTGGGGAATTGAGTCCATTGATGTTGAGAGATATTGAGGAACATTAATTGTTACTTCCTGTTATCTTTGTATTTGGAGCTGAGATTATGTTTGTATGCTTGTCTTCTCTTTGTTTTGTTGCAAAACGATTAGTTTCTTGCTTTTTCTAGGGTGTAGCTTGCCTCCTTGTGTTGGGCTTTACCATTTATTATCCTTTGTAGGGCTGGATTTGTAGAAAGATATTGTGTAAATTTGTTTTTGTCATAGAATATCTTGGTTTCTCCATCTATGTTAATTGAGAGTTTTGCTGGATATAGTAATCTGGCCTGACATTTGTGTTCTCTTAGGGTCTGTATGACATCTCTCCAGGATCTTCTGACTTGCTTAATCTCTGATGAGAAGTCTGGTGTAATTCTGACATGTCTGCCTTTATGTGTTACTTGACCTTTTTCCCTTAATGCTTTTAATATTCTTTCTTTGTTTTGTGCATTTGGTGTTTTGACTGTTATGTGATGGGAGGAGGTTCTTTTCTGGTCCAATCTATTTGGAGTTCTGTAGGCTTCTTGTATGTGTATGAGCACCTGTTTCTTTAGGTTAGGGAAGTTTTCTTCTATGATTTTGTTGAATATATTTACTGGTCTTTGAGCTGGGAGTCTTCACTCTCTTCTATACCTATTATCCTTAAGTTTGATCTTCTCATTGTGTCCTGGATTTCCTGTATGTTTTGGGCCAGTAGCTTTTTCTGTTTTACATTATCTTTGACAGTTGTGTCGATGATTTCTATGGAACCTTCTGCTCCTGAGATTCTCTCTTCTATCTCTTGTAGTCTGTTGGTGATGCTTGTATCTACGGCTCCTTTTCTCTTCCTTTGGTTTTCTATATCTAGGGTTGTCTCCCCTTGTGCTTTCTTTATTACTTCTATTCCCATTTTAATTCCTTCACCTGTTTGATTGTGTTTTCTTGGAATTCTTTCAGGGATTTTTGTGTTTCCTCTCTATAGGCTTCTACTTTTTTATTTGTGTTTTCCTGCATTTCTCCAAGGGAGTTCTTTATGCCTTTCTTGAAGTCCTCCATCTTCATGATCAAATGTGATTTTAAATCTACATCTTGCTTTTCTCATGTGTTTGGATATTCCATGTTTGTTTTGGTGGGAGAATTGGGCTCCAATGATGCCATTTAGTCCTGGTTTGTGTTGATTTGGTTCCTGCACTTGCCTCTCACCATCAAATTGTCTCTGGTGTTACCTTGTTCTGCTATTTCTGACAATGGCTAGACCTTCCTATAGGCCTGTGTGTCAGGAGTGCTGTAGACCTGTTTTCCTGTTTTCTTTCCACCAGTTATATGAACAGAGTGTTCTGCTTTCAGGCATGTAGTCGTTCCTGTCTACTGGTCTTCAGCTGTTCCTGTGTGCGTGTGTCCTGAGTCCACCAGGCAGTTCATTTGGAGCAGAAGAGTTGATCTTACTTCTGGTCTCAGGCCCTAAGTCGCTTCTTGGGGCTGGGTTTCAGCTCTCAGTGAGGGCAGCAACCAGAAGGGCCTGCCCCGCTGTCTCCTGGGTCCCTGTGCACAGGGGTCCCAGATGACACTAGGTGTTTTCCTCTAGAGTCAGAAATGTGGGCAGAGAGTAGTCTCCTCTTTTTTACCAGGCGTGTCTGCCCCTCTGAAGGTCTAGCTCTCTCTCCCACAGGATTTGGGTGCAAGGAGCTCTTTAACTTGGTCCTTTCAGATCCGTGCGCAGTCCAGACCACAGGGCCTCTGCAGCTTGAGTGCCCCTATCTTCCTGTTCCCAGAGGCCCTAAACAGTTTCCTCTTGGGGCACGGATGTGGGCAAAGGTGGGCAGTACTGGCAGTGTCGCCTGCCCTGCAGTCTCAGGCAGGTCACTTGGAGTAGAAAAGTTGGTCTTACCTCCAGTCTTGAGCCTGAAAAGTGGCCCCTTGAGGCTCAGTTTCAGCTCTCTATGAGGGCAGCAACTAGAAGGGCCTGCCCCGCCTTCTCCTGGGTCCCTGTGCACAGGGGGCCCAGATGGCCTTTCCTGGATTTTAAGATGATTTTTTTTCTATCTCTGTGAATAATGCCACTGTAGTTTTGACTGAAATTCCATTGAAACTAAAGGGTTACTTTTGGTAGGACAATTATTTTTACAATACTAATCTGTTTTATGAACATGGGAGGTCTTTCCAACTAGTCTTCTTTCTCAATTACTTTCTTTGCTAATTCAAAATTTTTCTCATAGAGGACTTTCACATTTCTTGTTAGTTTTATAAAAGGTACTTTAAGGTTTATTATTTTTTATATTGTGATTGGAATTGACTCTGATTTATTTCTCGAGTATGTTTGTCACTGGTATGTAGGAAGACTACTGATTTTTATATGCTAATTTTGTATATTTTATCTTCAATTAAAAAATGCCAACTTTAAGAGTTCTAGTGAAGTTATGCAGTCATATCATCGACTCATTCTCTGCAAACCAAGCTCACTTCTTCCTTTCTTCCATATCCTTTTCATTTGCTTATCTTGACTTTTTGCTACATGTAATCTTCTATCCTAACACTGAGTAAGAACTGAAAAAGTGAACACTCTTCTCTTCTTCCTGATTTTAGTAGCAATGTTTTTTTATTTTCCTCCACTTAATATATTATCATCACATATAGACTTATTGTGTTGAGGTATGTCTTCTATTCTGAGCTCTTTTACCATGATACATGGTAAGATTTTATAAAATTCCCCTTCTGTATCTATCGAGATATCAGTGTACTTTCTTGTCCTGCAAGTCAAGTGTATGTAAGCAGCAGCACCCTTTGTGCAATTTCTACTGCTCTCCCAAGGTAGCTTGATACAGCCAGAATGGCATGGATTTAGGGGGACTTGCATCAGGGCCCCAATTCTCAATATGTCCCCCTTGCTTTTCTGTACAGATCTCCCTCCCTTAATCAGTTAGCTGACAGGCCACATCTCTTGCCAGAAATAGAACTAATTGGGTATTTTTTTACCCATTTCTTTTACCAAGATTCAGTGGGGAGGATTATAGAAAACTTCTGTTGTCCATTTTAAAGTTGGGTTATTTCCATTTTTATTGTTTAATAGTTAAGAGTTCTCTGTATATCCTGGATGAAAGTATTTTATCAAAACTGTAATGTGTAAATATCTTCTCTTTCTAATGTTCTGGTTAGCTTTCATTTTCTTTATAGCATGGTTTGCAGCACAAGAAGTTTTAACTTTTAGGACATCCATTTTATGTTTTCTTTTATTGCTTTTATTTTGTTGTTATAACTAAGAAGTTGTTGCCCAGCGTAGATTCACAAAGAAGAGCATTCACATTTAATTCTAGAGACTTCATTATTTCTACCATCTATGTTAACTTTTGTGTATGGTAAAAGGCATAGGTCTAACTTTGACCTTTGGTCCCAATGTCCCAGCACTGTTTGTCTAAAATGTTCTTTCTTCCCTTGCTGAATTATTCAAGTACTCCTGTCAGAAATTAATTGATCTTAAATAGAGGATTTCATTTTTCTGACTCTCAATTCTCTTTCATTGATCTGTATTTCTATCTTTATGCCCACAACACTGCCTTGAGATTCTTTCAACTTTTAATAACTATTTTTCTCACAAGACAAATGTGTGAGCATATGTGAGAAAGAAAGAAAATGAGAGAGACCTTATTAGTCTCTAAGAGGAGCAAGGTAGAGCACTTCCCACATGCTTTGATATGTCAGGAACACTTGGAAAACTCCACGCTGTGACCTTGTCTGCAGCTAGGCTGTAGCTAGGGTGAGTGATAAACAGTCTACAGTAGATGAATGAAAATTTCCTGAGAATCATCTGGCTGTATTTATGCAGAGTTTTTAAAAAATACACTTAAATACAGGTCTTTGATTGCTTTCTGATGTATAGTATGTACTATTATCTCATAAAACAAATTTGGTTTTCAGCAAAATCCACAGAAATACAGCAGAAATTAAGATCGAACAATGGCCTTTGGCTTAAATGGGTTTAAACTCAAGGCTCAGAAAACAATGTTTTGCTTAAGAGTACCACCTTGAGAGTAAGCAATGAATAGATGTTTCTAGCATAAAGGATTTTAGGAATAACATATTCTGGGAGTCACTATTACATAAAGATGTATCTAATTCTTTGTTTTCATGATTATACCCCCCAAATAGACCACATAATACTTTCTTTTATTAAATCTACTTTGTAAAGAGTGGGCATTTCCAAGTACATATGGTGTCCCAGCTATGATCTCTGTCTCTGTTTTTGTCTCTGTCTGTCTCTGTCAATCCCTTCTTGCAACATTTCTGCTTTCCTCACTTCCCATAAAATCGCACCCCCACACCCTGCACACATACACCCCCCCACACACACACACATAGGCATGCACGCACACACACAAACTCACAAAGAACATTCCTCACACTCTGGTGTCATCCAAGAGCACCTACTTTCTCATCGTCACACATCACTCAGACTGTTGTCATCATGGAGCACTCTGTCATCACAGAGCACTCACTCTGTAATCATCACAGGACATTCTTTCTGTCACCGTGAAGTACTCATTCTGTCAAAACAATCCTCATTACACAGCACTCACTGTCATAATCGGAAAGCACTCACACCATCGCTGTAGAGCACTCACTCTGTCATCTGTCATCATAGAGCACTCACTCTGTCATCTGACATCACAGAGCACTCACTCTGCCATCATCACAGAGCACTCACTCTGCCATTGTCATAGAGCACTCACTCTGTGGCTATCACAGATACCCTGTCCCCACAGTGTACATAGTATATCATCACAGAGCACTTCCAGTGTCATCACAGAGGACTCCCCCTGTCATCACAGACCACCTATACTATTGTCACAGAGCACTTAGCCTGTCACCATAGAGCACTAATGTTGTGGCCATCAAAGAGCATACACTCAGTGGAAAGTGAGGACTCACTCTGTCATTATCACAAAGAGGAGTCACTCTGTGGTCACAGAGCTTCCATTGCCATTAACACTCACTCTGATGTCATAAAGGAGGCACCCTGTCCTCATAGAGTATATACTCTGTCCTCACAGAACATTTACCCAGGAATCATCATAGGCTACTCATCACACAGCACCCTCTATGTTGACATCCAGAGTACCTAGTATGTCAACATCACAGGGCACCCACTATGTTGACACCACAGAGGACTTACTCTCATCACAGATTCCTCCTCCAGGCATCATACTGGAGTGCTCTGTCTGTCAACATAGAACACTCACTTGGTCCTCATTATATAGCAGCCATTCTGCCATCACTCAGCACTCACTCTCTCATCACAGACCAACCAATCTGTGGTTATCACAGAGCACTCACTCTCTCATCACATGGAACCCACTCGATGACCACAGAGCACCCTCGGTCATCGCAGAGCACTCACCATCATCATGGAGCACTTACTCTATCTTCACAAAGCCCTCACACTTTTTCAGAGAACAGAGTCACCATGGAGCATTGTTACTCATCACAGATGATTCATTATGTCATAACAATGGACTCATCATCATCATCATCACCACAGTTAACTCTGTCATCAGAGCACTAACTCTGTCAGCACAGAACACACGCTCTGCCGCCCACCTAGAATACTCACTCCACACACAACACTCACTCTCACCTTCAGAGAACACTTCCTCTGTTTTAGCAGAAGTGCTTTATTCTATAGTCACAGGGCACTGTCATCACCAAAAAAGCACTGTCGTCAAAAAAGATTCACCATCATCATAGAGCACTCACTCTGTTGTCCCAGAGCACTCACTCTCTTGTCATCAATAAACACTCACTCTGACATATTAGAGAAGCCAGTCCTTCATGACAGAGCACTCACTCCATCTAGCAAAAAGGAGCAGCCAAACTGGCATCACAAACCACTGTCAGAACAGAGAACTCATGTTGTCACCATCCCAGAGCACAGCAGAGAAAACAGAGCACTGGCCATGTCAGACAGAACTCAGTCAGTAATCACAGACTTCTCACTCTGTCAAAACAGAGGCTCCCAGTTGTCCTGGAGCACTCACTGTCATTCTCAAAGAGCACTGACTATCCTCACGGAGCTCTAACTCTGTTAGTCACAGAGAAATCACTCTTGTGGCCAAGAACTCATTGAGTCATCCCTGGGCACCCATAGAGCACTGCCGCCATGAGGAACTCACTCTGCCTTCATCAGAGAGCACGGTCTGTCATCAGAAGACTCACTTCATAACTATAGTTCACTCTCACTGTAAGCAACACTCACTATGTCATCATAGAGCACTCACACTCAATCATGGAACACATACTGTTTTATTATCAAAAGCCTCTGACTCTGTCATCACAGAACATTTGCTCCTTTGTCTTTGAGCCCTAACTCCATAGTCATCACAGAACATACGGGAGGAAACACCCACTCTGTCACCATTACAGAGGGCCCCCTCTATCTCCATCACAAAGCACTCACTCTGCTCTCACAGAGTACTCACTCTGCTCTCACAGAGCACTCACTCTGTTGACTTAGGGCACTCAGTTGCCCTCTGAAAGCATGTTAGATGCCATTCTTCCTCTTGACTAAGAAGCCAACTGAATAAAACTGACTGACTTAATTGCATGGATGCCACTCAGTTGCTTCCTTATGTTCCTAAAACTGGTCTCCAGTGTCTGTTGTGATTTCTCTTTGAATCTGTAGTCATTTCCTTGGGGCCAGTTCTTCTGAGTTTTGGTAACCTCACCACTCCTTGACCCTATTATAACTTTATCCAACACTATTTATATTTTTTCTTCCCAGACACCTCTCACCTCTTTGAATCACTTTATTCCCTTTTACTCTGTTCACTGCTGAGAGAGAGAGAGAGAGAGAGAAAGAGAGAGAGAGAGAGAGAGAGAGAGAGGGCTAATTTTTCTTAGGTAAATGAAGAAATATATTTGAATTATGCTGTCATTTCAAATGTAAAGTTTTATTTATAGACACCTTTGATTTATTATCTTTGAAATGGAGGGTGTACATAATCATAAAATGCATATAATTATTTGAACTTATTTATATTTTAATCAAACTCTCCACCTCTCTGCCTATTATTATTCTCCATTCAGGTGTATTATCAACAACTCAAAGCCATCTGGGCAAAGGGAAAAAGAGAATGCTAATTTAACTCCAAAAGTACACTAATCCACTCTGTAAAGAACCAATCCATCAATGTATTGTGTATATTTAAAATTCATTACTAACAAGTCTTCTTTCAGCAATCACAATAAAGATGCACTTTCTCTATACAGTACAGGCAAATGTCTCTTCCAGTATTTACCTTCATGTACCTTTCCTATCAGGTTTCCTGCTATAGGCAGGAGGGGAATAAAGACATATAGAAGGCATAGGATCCCATGACAGTGTCTCATGCTGTACAGAAGCCCCTGCCTTGGAATGAAGTATAAGTTTTATTACCTACGAACTTTCAATCTTGGCTGTGAAGGAGAGGTCATTCTGTCTGAGCATGCCAGGTACGCATGAGAATGACTTCCTGTCTGAAGTAGCTCACCATCACTTAATGTGAACCTTAAATCAAGTGTTGTAGTACAGGTTGGTTATTTGCAGTATATTACAAACCTCCATTGATTAATTTCATATTTGGGGCTCAGACTTGCCTAGCGCAATCTTACAAACACTCTCCAACATGATTCTTGGAGCCAGCCTCAAACATGCAATCTTCTTTTCAATTCTAATTTTAATATTTTGTAATAGGCTATAATGCATCTCATTTGTATTTATAAATGGGATCTGTGTGACTTAGGAAAAAAACCTGGAGCACATGTTAGTTATATATGCAGGACTCCAGCACTGAAAATAAATATATACCAACCTATTGCTCTAAGTCAATAGGAGAGGAAAAAAATAAAAGAGATAGAGGGGAGCGGGTCATTGGTTCAAGCTGCTCTCTTTTCAAGGACTGTACTGAAATTCAATACAATGAGGATATTTTACAGGAGATGGCTTCTAAAATTTTAAATCAGACAAGCAAGTTTTAGCATTAGTAAATAGGACTAATTCTAATACAACAGCAAGTGTACTTTTATTTTTTAAGAACAAAATCCTGCAAATTGTTTCTACTTAACAGGCAAATATATACTCCTTTTTTGGGCTCCTAGGTCACAAAAGGTGTTTATCCTGTCACAATGGCTGATTTTTGAAAAATGTGACATGCATTCAGTTGTCAGTCCCTATGAGCAGCATTCAGGAATCAACATTACATCAGCAGCAAGACACACCATTTTATGCTCTTTTTGAAGATAATTAGAGTTCCCTTTTGTTGCAAATAAGATGTAAAACAGCTATAACTGCAGGAGAATGTGATTAAAGCAACCTCTATAGAACCCCATTATTCTAGACAGATTCCTTCAGATGCATAATTTTCCCATTTTAAGAAAACATAATGCATGCATATAAAATTCAAATTGTCGAGACACCTCTAACAAAAATTAGTATTCTATTAAGGCATTCTTAGTAGCTGGTTAACGTGTAAAACTCTTTAAGAGTATTTTAATATAATCATGAAATAATAGTATGTGTCACAAAAGGTAAACATTTTACAGTGAGAGTATTCCTCAGACAAGATCCATGGATCGAACTTACTTTTTTAACTTTCAAAACTTTTGACAGATAATGTGTGAGAACTTATATCCCAAACACCCCCCGAAATTCTTTGAAATGTGTGTGTGTACGTGGCGAGTTATTCTTCGCTTCAAGACTAAGGTTGCAACCTCGCACATACATGCACGCGCAAACATGCACATACTTGCACACACACCTTATTTGTTTATACATTTAAAATTACATTACTTTGCATCGCTAAGGCTCATGTGTCATAGGTCTTGTTTTTGTTCTTTAGCAAGCATGTGAATTAAGCCAAAAATGCTTAATTCAAATAAAACAGCAGGTGTGCACCAATACTCTATTCACATAAAGTTTTTGGTAAATCGGGGCTTTTAAAATATATAATTTTCCAAACACACGTGAAAAAGCACCTTTAAAATAACTCTTGTATCTCACTGCATGCTTTGACCCTTTCTAAGCACCAAGGATACACTCAGCCACCCAGAACACCTAGCATTCTACAAAATAACTCAGCACCTGTTTGTCCTTAGGTGTTCCAATTATTTAGCAAAATATAAATGCTGTTTGAAAAGGACACAAAGTAGCGATTAGCAAACCCCACCAAGATTGCCCGTAGACTGACCATAACTTTTGCAGCACGGTTATAATTATGAAATCAAACTCTTGGTTCACGCAGCTGGGGACCTCGACATCTAACAAAAATGTTATTAAAGAAGCTTACAAATGAGTAATCATTCTCAACAACTCACAGCAGCTTTCCCAGCAGGAAAGTGGGAAAAAATAGAGAAAGTTTTAAGGCAGGGAACTGATTAGGATGAAAGCGACCTCCGTCGTCGAGAGAATGGATTGTGCAAGGCTTCTCAGGAGAAAACTTTTCACCTGGAAAGAGACTACACTGTGAGCGCTGAGGAACTGACTTGCAGGACACTGATCTTATTAAGAACAGATGCTAATTTGCACACTGTCTCCTGCTGAACTGGAAGCAAGTTTACCACTGGGTTTGTTAATTTACCCAGGACACCATTATCTTTGGTTGGACTTAATGTATCAGAGAAGAGGTCATTAACTGCTGGGCTCATGATTATCCAGCATGAATTACCGACAGGATAACCAAAATAGATTCGTCCTCCGACTTCATTGCTCTGGAGGTAATTTCTCTTCTGCTGTTATTTAATTTCTGTTTCAAAAACCCTAATCATATACTGTATATATGTATGTACATCCATGTGCCTTTTGAGAAAGACAGTACTGTCATCAATGTTCACAGTAGAAAATGCTATCTTTATTTGCTCTCCTAGCATTTCAAAAATCTGATAAAGTAACTATTATATACAACTCATCTCTCTCTTGCTACACTTGCAGGTAAAGAAAGTCATGACTATGTGAGAATGTTTAATCACAATGAAAAGAAATAATTACTATGGGCTCTTTCTATTGTCCATTAGTGTTTGACTTTCTTGAGCGATTAAATATTCACAGTGAAGTGGCCCTGAATCTACACTCCCCGTGGCAACCATTTTACTCTAACCACCTATCAATCATAGCTCTAAACTTGTGTTCTATCTCATATAAACATTTTGTTTGGAGGAAAAAAAATACTGCAAAAAAAACCTCCTCTGGTACATTTGTTTTAGCTTACAGTTCAATAAAAATCACTGTGAACATTCATAAAAAGAACTCCCGAAATTAAAAGTTAAATGGCAAAGTGCATTCTTAAAAATATTTGTGGTTTCTGGTTAAATAAACACATTTTCATAAAGCTGCATGTTCAATCTATTTTATATAAATGGAACAAATCAACCAAAAATTCATTTACAATGTTTATAGCCTGTACGAGCCCATTTCTAATAGGGACCACTTCTGCGTCTCTGCGTGCTATCTCTGCTAAGAGGTGAATTTTCATTTATTTAATGCAAATACTCATACAAGGCAAACTCTTCAGGCATACATAGAGCAAGCCTCCTGGCAGCTTTGTGGCAATAAGAAAATATCATGACATAATCGTACAGTAAATAGAGTGCTGCCACTTCAGCACTGCTTGTAGCACAGGGCTCCAGATAAAGAGGAAAACGCCTGGAGTCTGAAATATCTTTGCCGCTAGTTTCTAGGCTGTTTTGCTAATGAGTGATTTAATTGTGATCTTATCTTGCTGGACATTTGTGCCAATCTTGTCTTCTGAGCTGAAAATTACTAAGGGACACTTTTTAAGGATAGACGAAATGAAGAGTGCTCCATGGACTGGTGGGACAAAGCCAGCTGTAGAGGACATAACTAGCCAACAGTATGAAGTGGGATAGGACCAGGATGCCAGTTCTCGACCTCTATAAAGAGGTGGGCATGTATATCTGCAAGCTTTGGAAGCTCAGGCCTTGGTCACCTGATTTTCCCAAGGAAATTTGAATACTAAGCTTTAAAGCAGGAACGTTTGGACTCAGAAATCACTCCGTGTATATAACGGCCCCCTTCTGTACTTTGCTTTAAACTACCTATTGACGACGAGGTTTTCTGCATAACATGGCTTCTCTACTGCAGGAGACGTTAAGCAATTTCGCTGGAGCATATATGAATATTTATAGTAAATTGTACTTGGAAGTTTATGAAATGATAGTTGTTTGTGTTTCTGTCTGGAAGTTGCTCTATTTATACATCTCCTCCTCTAAGAAAGATGATCCCAGCTCTAAACCTCCTTCTACATATTATATTTCTTTACTAACACCCGGGTGTTGTTGTTGTTGTTGTTGTTGTTGTTTGAGGTTTTTTGGGGTTTTTTGTTTTGTTTTTTGTTTTTTGTTTTTTTTTGTTTTTTGTTTTTTGTTTTTTGTTTTTTTTTTTTACTATTTTGCACTGAATTCCTACTGGGGCTTTCAGACATCCGTTCTTATCTTTAGTGTCATGAATGACTGGGGACCATGAAAGGCAATGTTTCTCAGCCCACATTTAAGTCACAATATCTAAAATTTATCTCTGGATACATGCAAAAACCAGAAAGGTCAAAATTCTTTATTTATAAGAGGTTCTGTCTGCTTGATTTACAAGTGAGGATTTAAGAGAAGTCGACTTTATAACATTGATTTCTCTATTACGTTAGAAGGAATGTTGCTATAAACACACACACACACACACACACACACACCTCACATAGCTCATAGTCACACATAATGTATATATAATAGTTAATCTAGTGATTAAATGTTACAGGAACAATTTGATCCACTGTTCCCATCATGTCACTATTGAACCCAAGTCGGACATGCTTGAAAGTCAGATCTCCACTTAGAATTGTAATTCTTTTTTCACAGCACTGCGGACCACACCCAAACACATCGGGCAAGTGTTCTGCGGCTAAGGTTCACCCCCAGCCTTCAACTAAATATTTAAATAAAAAGGACTATTAAACAGCCCATTTGGCATAAATCCCAGAAAAATAATATCTCAAGAAGAGATGTATTTCTCTGCCTCTCTTGCTGGCATTCTATCACTCTGCACTCATAAGCTTGTGGTATAGATGTGTTAGTGCAGATAGTCAGATATGCCTTGCTTTGTGATTGGACAGTACTCTCTTCCAGGGCCTTTGAGCTTTGGGTTGGAGGGTTTATTACACAGACTCATTCTCTCTCTCTCTCTCTCTCTCTCTCTCTCTCTCTCTCTCTCTCTCTCTCTGTCTCTCTCTCTGTGTCTCTCTCTCTCTCTCTCTCTCTCTCACACACACACACACACACACATACACACACTCGCCAAGCTTCTCATCATCAACATTTGTTATACCTAGTTATTCCCTGAAGTAACATGCTATTTCCTACTTCCAATGTTAACAAATGATCTTTCCCTTGTCTTGTTCATCTGGCCAAGCCTCACTCATCCCGAAACTCTCTATAGGTTGTTACCATCTGTTTATGCATCTATCTTCATTAGCTATCACATCTTCAAGGCAGTAACCTTGAATTATATGCCTCCCATAGTGCTAAAAGTATTTTTAGAATAATTCGATCGTTGCTCCAGAATCTAAGCCCAACACTCTTGAAAGTTAACATTTTAATTGACAGAGTAGGGCCTAAGAGATAACATGTGTTCAACATCTGTTTGTTATATCAATAAATGATTGGATTACATTAAAAAAAATTCCTACCTCCTTAAAGGCATTTTGCCAGATACAATAGAAGACTTTTTATCATATAAAATTAAAATTAATTATTTTGTTGTTGTAGAAATGTGCAGGTGGAGCAATATAGCCGCAAGTGGATCCTCTAATACTGCAAGTTTGAACCAAATGGAGAACTCAGTGACAACTGTAAATTCGTTTTTCAACCCAGGCTGAAAACTGATTTTCTGTCACCTAATCCTCCGCAACTGCTTTGTCACCATAGTCAAATTTCAGGTATCACCTCAGTGACTTGCTTGGTTGAGTGTCTTAAGCATTGGATTTAGAAGTAAGAGCTCTCCTCATAAGCCTATGTGATATTTTACTAAATTATGGAATTATGAAAGAAGAACAACAGACACAATCAGATTTAGGAGCAAATGCAAGTGGCACACGGCAAACACAGGCTCCCTCTTGGATAAACAGTCTGAACATACTTGCACAAGCAAGTGAGTTCTGCCTGTCTTTGGACAGAAGCAGCTAGTCAGCAGGCGCATGTGTGGAATTAGATTAGAGACCTTTTACTATAATAGAGGGTTAAGGGCACTTACTTTAATATAATGTGGTGTTTGATAGTCAGCGCGACAATAAATATCAATCCTTGTCACACAGCAGCAAGCTAGTTAGAGATATCACCATCCCACACCAAAGTATTCAAATACCAGAGATTTGCTAATTTTTCACCTAAATAGTACAAGCCAGAAAAAAATATGGGGAACTTATCTCCTCTGATCTGAATAGACGATAATGATAAGGCCTCATCAATTGAGGAACTGGGGTTCTGACTTGTGCATTGCCACGAACTGAAAGGCTCATGAAGTGACATTGTTTTCACAAAAGAGAAAACAGGAAGGCTCGTAAAAACTTGTTATGCTAGTCCAAGTTATTTTTAACCTTAACTGGGATGATCCAATGAGTGTGAAACACTGAATACATCTTATAGGTAGGAAACACCTTTGGTCACAGGGTCACCCCATATCCAGGAAAAGCAATACCCTAGGAAAACACCAAGGCAAGGGGTCTGGGATGAGGGTAAGGGAGTTCAGTGATCTCTCTGGCAGAAGACATTCTCTCAGGGTGAATGTATGGTAGCCAGATGTTTCTAGCAACTTCAGTGATGTAAAGAATTAGTTCCCTAAGTTATCTATGATGATTGCTTTTTTAAAAAAAAATATGGACCCCTTTTTGATATAGTAAGTCTGTCTCAGAGAGGTGGAGTCTTGAACTTTTTCTTCTTTGTTGCTAAATGAGAATAGTTCACAGGAGTGTCCACTTACTTCTGACACCATGCAAGGGAAGGCCTAATCATTTCCTTTTACTGTAATGTAAACAGATATATATGCTCACATATATAAACATATATCATGCTTCTAAATGCTTTATTAATATACCCCACCAGTCGAGACCCCATATGAACAACAATGCCAACCAATCAAAGCTTCCAGGGACTAAGCCACTACCCAAAGACTATACATGGACTGACCCTGGACTCTGACCTCATAGGTAGCAATGAATATCCTAGTAAGAGCACCAGTGGAAGGGGAAGCCCTGGGTCCTGCTAAGACTGAACCCCCAGTGAACGTGATTGTTGGGGGGAGGGCGGTAATGGGGGGAGGGTGGGGAGGGAAACACCCATATATAAGGGGAGGGGGAGGGATTAGGGGGATGTTGGCCGGGAAACCGGGAAAGGGAATAACATTCAAAATGTAAATAAGAAATACTCAAGTTAATTAAAAAAAGAAAAGAAGAAAAAATATACCCCACCAGTATCCTTTGTCTCAGAAAGCAAAACTATCCTGAGAGGATACTAGGTTTTCAACAATAAACTCACCAGGATTCTAGATGCAGTCCAGTCCACTAACACTATTAAACAAATTGATTCTCTACTCTCAGCTTTGAAACTTCCCACTCAAGCCAGAATCCCTACCTTCCCAAGATTCTTACTAAATTCCTGCTAAAGTAGAACTCTTGCATTTCTTGAAATAAGCACCTTTTGAGTTTCCTTTTGGCTTGGTTACTCTGTGGCAAACTTGGTGTCTTTGCCATGCATTCCTGCGTAGAGTATCTTCCTAATCTCTGCAATTTCATTGACAGAGTTAGCAAAGAATGTTTCTTAATTTATTATCAGATGACCTGCAAGGCATTGTGGCAGGGTAGTTTCGGAAAGCACCCTATATATTTCAGTATAGCATGATAGGTTATGTGGAGACAGAACATTCTTCTATAACATCATAGTTATAGATAGCTCAAAGATTCCTGTTTCATCGGATCCCACTTTTGAGTCAAAGTCTTCATCTGATCCCTCGCTCTCCCCTTTTACCTATATTGTTATACTCAGGGTTTTTTTTAAGGGAAACACCTGGCAGGCATTAGTGTAGTCGTTTATAATAAAGAGGTAAGACTAGAGATCAGAAACAAGAGTAGAGGAGAAAAAGACTCTACAGGACAAAAGAAGGGAGTGAGCAGAGGAAGCAAGGGAGACATCCACACTGAAACTTTCTGCTTCCTTCCTGTCCTGCCTCTCTGAAGCTTCCCCATCTGGTTCAGGCCAGAATTGACTTTCATCTCAACTCTTTCCTTTTCCCACCTCTCTCCATCTTCAAACATCAGGACTTAGAGAGCAAAGTGGCGCCAGCCTTCCCCGCCAGCTTGCTTCAAGAGCTAGGGCTTGGCAAAGAATAACAGTAATCATAAGCACACAGATGCAGGAGAAGACACCACATGTGCTACAGGAAACCTACCTCCCTTCCAACTGCCTGCTGCAGAAACAGCTACACTGGGTGGAGTAACCAGGGAAGCATGATCTCAACACGCTCAGACCTCAAAGAATGAGACAAAGATACCACATGAGACACTAATCTAAGCTTCCTCTACCACAGACCCCAGGATGCACCACAACAAGGCACGTGGTGACAGGGTAAGATGCAGTTAGGATCCCAGGTCTGTATCTAGGAGAAGTGGACCATGAACTCATGTACAGGGAACTTCTCAAGAGTTGCCAACACTTACAGATCAGGCCTTGCCTACTTGGTCTTTCTTACGTTCAAATAAAGACTGTGCCCCAAACATATGAACAAACAATGACCAGAGAAAGGGAGCTATTTTGAAATAAGAATCAAACTAAACAGACAAAATTTAATACCATGAGGATTGAGGCCAAGGAAAGAGGAAAGGGTCTGCCACATGTACCTAATTGAGCAGGCACCCTGGGAGTCTCAGGACTATATTAAAATTGGCACTAAAAGAGACAGAATTCTTGTCACTGTTCATCACAGACAGATGTCAGGACTCCAGCCAGGTGATGCATCCATGGATCACGTCACATGACTGTGATATCCCTCTCACCCACAGAGATGTGACCACTGCCTGTACAAAAAGCACCTGCACCATGTCAGAGTACCCGAGAAAGGCAGAAAGAAACCTAGAGCTATTTAAAGTTAAAAAATACAGGATAGTGAGCAGACAAGAAGTCATCAAAATCTTTAAATCTTTAGCCTAACACCACACACACACACACACACACACACACACACACAAACACACACACACACGTACACACACACACATGTACACACACAGAGAGAGACACACACACACACACAGTGCATAGGAGTGCTCATTTACTTTTTCTCTTCTGTGGAGTTGTTTACTCCCATCCATTTTCTTTCTTCCCACCTCCTATCCATTCCTGAATAAATTCCAACTATACACTAACCAGGAAATATTAAGCAAACCTATTGGCTCCCTACACCGTCACTAAATTGGGTATAAATACCCACTTTCTGACCCCATTCTGCATTTGCGAAAGGAAGAGCAAGCTTAATTGCCCCAATCCCACAGCTATGTTGACATATTTCCAAATGATTACATAACTTCCCCGCATCCTTTGCTCAGAAGAAATATTTATCAAAAGCACAGACACTGACAGAATGGCATTATTAGCCTCGCTCTGAGCCGATGGCGGTGCCGATTTGTTGGGGACAGTTTTAAGTATAGTCACAAATCGGGTGCTTCCTGACACATTGCTCCTGTGACAGTAGTGAAAGTAGACTATATAATAGAAACATGAAAGCCGTGATTTTAGGGTTATAGGTATTGGTGCTGTGGGGGGTGGAGGGAGGTGCCCTAGCTACATCCTAAAATTATCTTAGGGCTACGGATGAAAACGTTTGATTTTGAGTTTACCTCCATTCAGAAATGACTATTTTAAGGTGGAAATTAGGCATCAAGAGACTACATTATAACCTCTATACTGGAGGGAGGAAATATTTCAACGTCGCTAAAACAGTTGTGGAGAGAGTAAAGGGCACAGGAGACTTTCTGTACTGCAATTCGCGAAAGTCAGTCAGTCAGTCAAAAGCAATAGCAGATGAGCCTGTGGCCTGTGCTAACAGTGGTTTAAAGAGACTTATATCTTCCATTCCAGCTCACAGGTTTCAGTAATGTTGGGTCTTGGTAAGCAAACATTGAAAACACTGGCTCTCAAAAACAGGGCCCATCAGACACTCTAACGATGAGACTGGACCTGCTGTAGAATGTGTCATACTTGGCAGGCAGAATGTGACTAATTAAAATCATTTAAAACAAGACCAAATTTTAAATATGCCCTTTTTGAGGCACATGAATAGGCAGTGAATGTGAAGTCTAAACAACTTATAAACACAAAAAAACATTCTTAGCTTTAAGCATAAAGACATGCATATTTAAAAAAGATGTTGGTTTTCAACATATAGAAATAGTAAATAAATAGGTAAAATAAATAGTCTGCAGATTTTCAGCAGATGTGGAGAAAACAACACGTAAAGTGACGTGCGAATAAACTGATATAACTTTCTGGAGGACAGTTTGGCAAAAAGTAAAAAGACTTATATGCATTTCCCTTTTTATAAATACACATTTCACTTTTAGAGTGTTTTTAAGTTCACAATGAAGCTGGACCGAGTACAGGAGTTCTCAGACAATCTGCATATTCCTAACCTCTTCAGCTTTTAAATCCTACAGCAGAGTGCTCCACACGTTAACATCAGTGAACTTGTAATAGCGTATCCTCACCAAAATAGTTTACTTTAGGACCTGAGTACGCTGCAATCTGTGGGCTGGGATAGATGCACAGCATGGAATAGGGACGGCTCCATAGGCTCACAAATTTAATGCTTGGTCACTAAGGAGTAGCACTATTAGGAGGTGTGTCCTTGTTGGAGGAAGTGTGTCACTAGGGCTGTGCTTTAATGTTGAAGATGCTCACACCAGACCCAGTGTCCACCCACCTCTCTCTTCCTGCTACCTGCTGATCCAGATAGAACTGTACGCTACCTCTTACCTACGTGCTGCTTTGCTTCCCACCATGACGATAATGGACCAAACCTCTAACCTGTAAGCCATGCCCCAATTAAATGATTTCCCTTATAAGAGTTTCTATCTTCATGGTGTCTCTTCGCAGCAGTAGAACCCTAACCAAGACAAGCATCATGTTTTCACTACTGAAGAATCATATAAAACAGACCTAAGAATATTCTGTTTTTACTTAATCTTTTTATACCCTGAAATTTCTAGAACACACTGCTCCTTTATTAGTTTCCGTGGCATTTTTTTCAGGATAACGTCATGTGCAGCTTTTCAGATTGCCTTGTTTCATTTAGCAATAGTTTATGTCATCTGGGCCTGTTCTTAGTTTGATTACTCATTTCCTTCAAGCACTGAGTAGTACCCCATTGTTTTCATGCCCCACACTTTGTAATCCTCACACCTGCTGAAGGACATCATCATCACTTCTGTATTTTGCCGATTATAATTATAGTCATAGGTAACTCTCTGCATGGGCTTTGGATTCTACTTATTTGGTTCAATATCATGGAGCACAATTACAATATCAGATATTAGGAGCATTTTCAGTTTGGTAGAGAATTGCCAAATTGTCTTCCAAAGTGGCCTTACCATTTTCTATTTCCATCTGCAGTAAATAAGAGTCCCAGTTGCTTCCTCGCTCACTGGTATTTGACTGCTGTGGAACTTGGAGATTGTGATAGAGCAGGAGTACCTTGTTGCTTCGATTTTCAGTTCCCTAATGGCACAGATGAGGGGGGCACAGTGTCTCTTATAAATTCATTAATTAAGTGATGCCTTGAAATGAAAAATTAACTCTGGAAGCAAGATGGACTGCTGAAGAGAGCAGGTCCATCGTGAAACACACCATCTGCCTTCAGAATGGAGACACTCATAAAGCATCTCAAAGAACTCAAAGCCCAGCACTTCCAAGTCCTCCCATTTTCTAATTGCATACCCATCAGCATTTTGCAGTGGCTTTCAATTAATATGTGCAATGAGAAAAGTATTTCATATGTGTATTGAACACATATGCACACTTCTGACCTGAAAACTTTGGGAATCAGTCCTCCTTCTCAGTTCTTCCAGCTTTACATCTTAAATCTAAGACACACTAAAATACTCTCGTTGATTCTACTCCAACTTTTGTAGTTACCATCTAAATACCAATAAGCGTCATGAACCATTAACGAATTGCCACATGATTTAAGAAAAAACAAAACAGAATACAGAATTAAATCAAAGTTCTATCCCAAAACATTAGCGAAGCACCTATTCCTAAACTTTTAACTGCTTTTGATCCAGATTTCCTACTTGAGCAATGGGGCATAAAATCAATACTCGAGATCTTATTTTTAAATGATCTGAACTTACCTGCTTTTTATTTTACCAAGAAGCTGAGAGCCCAGCGGTAATCTATATCCACACCTTTGTCAAATCGAAAAGGAAAATCTACCCTTGTCACACTCAACATTTGCTCATATCTGAAACTGCTCATACCCGGGTTCTCTGGTGGGACTCCGTGTCCACTGAATTTTATCTCTAGGAATGCACATTAGTTTTTCTACTTAATCTTCAAGCTCCTTTCTGATCTTTCCACTTCCCTTTCTCTCCTTCCCTTTGTTTCCTCATCACCTCCTGCCTTCTTCTCTTGTCTTTTCTCCTGAGGCCCCCTTGTTCCTATCATTCTCTGTTTCTTGCTCTCTTTCTCTTTCCTCCCATCTGAATCTCTCCCACAAGGTGTATCCTAGTACTTTTATTTCTGGTCTAAATTTTTCACTCTTCTCTTCCTGTTTCTCTTTCTCATTCAATTGACCTTTCCATACCATTCACTGTAAGAGATTATGTTGTATTGGTCCACTCTTGGGTATATTTGTGGGACCAGAGGTAGTTAGAAGGAGGTGACGCCTAACTTCAAATCCTCAGCATGTCAGAGAAGGTTCTGCTTGTTGCCATCAGCTCTGATAGGAAGAAAAGGAGACCACACAGGGCAATGGAGAGAAAACTCCAGATAGCCTCTTGCAAAAGCAAAGAAGTGAGTGGGCACTGCACTAGGCCCACTCCTAGGTAGGAGATCTTTTGTGTACGTGTGTCTGTGTGTGTGTGTGTGTGTGTGTGTGTGTGTGTGTATACACATGTGTCCACACTAGTTTGTGTGCACTATGTGCATGCAGGTCCCTAGGGAGGCCACAGCGCATCAGATCCCCAGGAATTGGAGTTGCAGACAGTCTCGAGCAAGTTTCCTGATATAGGTGCAGGGAACTGAACCAGGGTTCTCTGCAAAGCAATGAGTGCTCTTAACTGCTGAGCCACCCCAGTGTTATTTCCATGAGACTTGATGTTCTTACTTGAAACAAATAAATAAGTTGGAACAAAGATCGACTAAGAGAAAAGAACAGAGGGATAACAACACATTTGCCAGATTTTATCACAAAGTACATCTGCAACAGCCAGTGTCCCTTTGTTAAATCTCTAAGGGAAAACATCCTACCCTACGGTAGTCACAAGCCTCCGTCTCCCAGCACTTAATACAAGTGAGGCTCAAGAGAAGTCGTTTGCTGCGTGTTTCAGGGAAGCCAGCATCCACCTTGGCTCCAGTTTAAACTACATGGGAGCAGCAGCATTTAGGGCCTGCTGAGGGAGCTGCTCCCATGATGGGTGGTGTTTCTGGGACTTCCCTAGAAATTACAAATCCAGCTAGCCTTTAGGGAAGCTGGAGAGCTAAGAAAGATTTGAAACATAAAATGTTCCAAAAGGCAGGGGCAACCCTTTAAAAATACCATTTTTATAAACTTGTGAAATGGAACCACATTCTACCTCCATGGTCTGTTTCCCAGCAACAAATTGGGCTTGTCACCTAAATTCTTGGACTTGAAGTACTTTACAGGCAAGATCAAAGCCCCCAGTTGTGCTGCCTGCCTCCCGCATCCTCCCACTGACGAGATCTTAGAAAAGAAGGGAAAATATTATCATTTGAAATTAATTTAGCACTGTGAAGGTGCTAAGTGCTCTTCAGAATAATATATTCAAAACAACACATGGAAATAATAAAAGTCGGTTCTGCGTATGCCTCCCTGAGGCAACAGTTAGATTTTTTTTCATTTCTGGTACCCATGTGACCTGTTGTTACCAGGTGTTTGGATGTATGATATGCAACAGTCTCCAGTCACCTGGAATTTTAAACATTGGCATGAAAACGCTTGATTTTAAAAGCTTTTTACTTTTCCTTTCCAGTGTCAGGGATGGGAGGCTGGTTTTTGGTTGTTTTGTTTGGTTGGTTTTTAGCACACACACACATATGTAACATCAATTGAAGATTAGAAGGCCATGCTTGCCCGGAAACCGGGAAAGGGAATAACACTCGAAATGTATATAAGAAATACTCAAGTTAATAAAAAAAAAAAAAAGAAGGCCATGCATTTGAAAGAGTAGGAAGGGGCTTCTTGGGAGGGCTTGAGGGAGGAGCAGAAAGGGGGAAATTATATGACTATAATTGCAAAAAATTAAAAATATTATGATTATTTTTAGGGCAATCATTTACTTTATTGTACAGCTGGAGACAACCTGAAATAGCATGCCAAGGAGAGAGGAGACCAGGCTGCCAGAGCCCCGCCAATTCGGTGTCTGTTCTCAATTGCAAGGATCTTCGTTTCACTCGCAGAATCCAGTTTTAAATACCTGGCTAAAGGCACTTGCTTCTCACCGACTTTAATTTTGGTGAGACAGGAAGAGACGGTCAGCCTTGGTGGAGATATGCTCAAAAAAGTCAAATATATACATGCATTAAAAGATCACCTTGGTTACCCTGTATAATAAAAACAAATCACAGATTTTAAAAGCTATGTATGGTGTCCCACATTTGTAATTCTAGCCCTGGAAAGGTGGTGAGAAACACATCCATGGGACCAGCTGACCAGAGAGCCTGATCTTCTTGGTGCCCTTCGAGACTGTGGGTCAGTCTCAGAAATGAACATACTCTCAAATTATTTAAAAAGTGAATGGTACCTGTAGAATGACACCCAACCCCTAAAATTAGCCTCTACATGTGTGTGTATGTATGAATACACACATCAGACATGGGTGGGGGGAGACAGAGAAGGCAGAGGCAATGAGCTCTTAGACAAGGAAAAGTTGTAGCTAAGATGAACAGCTGGAGACAGAGAGAACAAGGAACTGGACTCCAAGCTGCATCTTCTGTCAGTCACAAGATCCCAGGAAGTAATTTCTCTCAGTCACAAGATAGCTGTTTGACTCCTAGAAGGAATCAACCCTTCCACACAAATTTAGTAGAGTCTCTGCTTACAGCCTTTAAGTCACAGTTATTAATCAATAAACAATCTACATAATAATAAACTGTTCTGGGTTTCTAAGTAGGATGCTGGAGGTCAGTCTCAAGAGGCAGAATCTCCTCACACAGAGGAGAGGCTTCTGGCCAGAGGAAGCATGGTGCACTGCACACGGTGGATAAAGGTATGAAAGCTACTCATTTCCCCTTTCCTATCCCCCAGACACAAATGTACAAACTCAGCCTGTGACTACAAACCTACCTCAAGTGAATGCATGTTTATCTAAACCACCCCCAACAAAGCTGCGACCACAGCTCAGCCTCCTAATTCACTTCCCTGCCCGCTTGTCCAGCGCGGAATCAAGGTTCTGCAACATCTGTCTTACTGACTCAGTGGTGTTTCCCTGGCGGGTGGAATGCTTATCTTAAATATACACCTCTACTTCCATTCAGAACAAAAGGAAGCCTGGCTTGAGTGCACTGCTTTGTTCAAGCAGCAGCTTGCCCAGTGAGACTGCTTACCTGTTCTTTGCAATAATTTAAACCCACACTGCAGCCAGCCACTCCATCCTCAACACCTAGGAAGATTTCCTTGTCATGGAATGACCTGCATTGTCAAGGAAGTGTGAAATCATATATTAACAATGCTCTTTGGGATGCATCTTCCTCATCATTGTACCCGTAAACATAGTACTCATTGTCCCCTGGCTTTGTTTTCTTGATTTTGTGTGTTTTAAAGTTTATTATTGTTCATTTATTTTTATTATTATTATTATTATTTTATTGTCATTATCAACATGATTATATTATATGTATGTGTATGATGTGTGCTCAGGAAAATTCAGAGGACAGTTTTGTTCAGTCAGTTCTCTTCTTCACCTTGATGCCAACTTTGGGTACTGAACTCGGACCACCAGGCTTCCATGGCAAGTGTCTTTACACACTTAGTCATCTTGCCCACCACCTCTGACTCTGTGTTGTTACCATTTTTTTTAATATAACCACCATAGGAATCCCTGAAACCTTGTTATCAAGGAAAGACTTGGTCATGGTACATATTCTGGGCAAAAGTTTTTCATGAGCTAGTGGAGTGAGAAGAGTAAGGAAAAAAATCTCCGTCTTGAATAGATGCTGCCTTCTACCTAGCTCTTTCAGGGAGTGCGGGTTGGGTGGTTGTGTCAAGCTTGGGCTGTTTGCTGCCTCTTGCTGGCAGCTGCTGCTGAAGTGATTTTATATCCTGGACTTTTTCTGTTGACGGACAGGTACATGCTGTTATCACCCAGCGTATCTGAGGGCTTTTCCTGGAGAAAAGTAAAGACAGCCTTTCAGAGTGCACACAGCTATGGCACTGAACCAACCACTCTTTAAAAATAATGACACTGTCATCAGCTTTAAATAACAAGCGATTCAGCACCCAAAGTATATATTAGCCCATTGTGTGTGTGTGTGTGTGTGTGTGTGTGTGTGTGTGTGTGTGTTTCCTGGCTCTAGATTATTTAATTTTGCAAAATGTATCCACTTCCACCTGGAAGATCTTAAACATATCCTGGCATTAATCAAACAAGACCACTAACTCAATCTCAGAGAAGTCAGCAGTAAGGCTGAAACTGTCTGCAGACACACAGAGGTGTGTGTCCATGTTGCCACTTAACTGTCCTGTGTGACGCGTGGCATACAGTGTCAAGCCTTGCTGTAATCTCAGGTCAGATTTCAGTCACTGGGTATGCTGTTTCTCCCTCCAACTCTAAGAGCTGATCTAGGGGCAGGTCGTGTCCTTCCTCTCATGCCTCATCAAGGTCAACTGGAGCTCACTCAGCAGGTGACAAAAAATACAAAACAAAAACCAGCAACCAAAAAACCCCAACACCTGCTGGTTTGCCTCACTGCTCTTGGAAAAAAAGAAAGAAGACAGAAATCAAGTCAGCCAAAATCCCTTAACAATGGAAGACATGAAGATCCCTCCCATTTGAGGAGCTATTAATGGCTACTGGGATGAGAACATCAGTTTTCTTCAGGCACTTGGGCCCTGAGAGACCAGTGCTCCAGTGGCTGTCCCACATCCCTGTACATACAGGCAATACTTAGTGGACTCACAGGGTGTTTTCATTTTTAAAGAGCACATGAAATTGGTAGGGGAAAGGGGTGAGAAAATAGGAAAGGGGTCATGGGGAAGGAATGGGGTTTGATTTATCTAGACATATTATGTGCACATATAAATAAATATTAAATAAAATTTAATTTTTGTACAATATTTTGATCATGGTTTTCTCCCAGACGCTCCCAGCTCTTCCTCACCTCCCCACCCACCCAATTTCATTTCTACAAAAATGCCAGCATTTTATTTGTTCATTTTGAGATATTTTTTAAAGAAAGTAAATAATGATGGCACCTACTTCTCATTGGGTCTCAGTTGGGTCTCAGTCATTTTTGGCAAGTTGACCTTGTTCTGTTGTTTGGACACATCAATGTGTGTCCAAAAATGTGGGACTTCACACTTTTGATAAGACCCCACCACTTGCTCCTCAAGCCAATATATATATATATATATATATATATATATATATATATATATATATATATATATAATCACACATGAATGGACCTCAAGATCATCCGAAGAGATTTTCACACTTACTTCAGAAGTCAGTGAGTTGGGGAGAAGAAATTATGAGCCCAAGTTCACACAGTCACTTTCTTTTTTTTTTTTTTTTTACATTTTATTTTTTTTTATTAACTTGCGTATTTCTTATATACATTTCAAGTGTTATTCCCTTTCCCGGTTTCCGGGCAAACATCCCCCTCCCCCCTCCCCTTCCTTATGGGTGTTCCCCTCCCAACCCTCCCCCCATTGCCGCCCTCCCCCCACCGTCTAGTTCACTGGGGGTTCAGTCTTAGCAGGACCCAGGGCTTCCCCTTCCACTGGTGCTCTTACTAGGATATTCAATGCTACCTATGAGGTCAGAGTCCAGGGTCAGTCCATGTATAGTCTTTAGGTAGTGGCTTAATCCCTGGAAGCTCTGGTTGCTTGGCATTGTTGTACAGAAAGAAACAGGAAAGAGCATATGTCAGCAGCTTGACAGCACACCTAAAAGCTCTAGAACAAAAAGAAGCAAATACACCCAGGAGGAGTAGAAGGCAGGAAATAATCAAACTCAGAGCTGAAATCAACCAAGTAGAAACAAAAAGGACCATAGAAAAAATCAACAGAACCAAAAGTTGGTTCTTTGAGAAAATCAACAAGATAGATAAACCCTTAGCCAGACTAACGAGAAGACACAGAGAGTGCGTCCAAATTAACAAAATCAGAAATGAAAAGGGAGACATAACAACAGATTCAGAGGAAATTCAAAAAATCATCAGATCTTACTATAAAAACCTATATTAAACAAAACTTGAAAATCTTCAGGAAATGGACAATTTCCTAGACAGATACCAGGTACCGAAGTTAAATCAGGAACAGATAAACCAGTTAAACAACCCCATAACTCCTAAGGAAATAGAAGCAGTCATTAAAGGTCTCCCAACCAAAAAGAGCCCAGGTCCAGACGGGTTTAGTGCAGAATTCTATCAGACCTTCAGAGAAGACCTCATACCAATATTATCCAAACTATTCCACAAAATTGAAACAGATGGATCACTACCGAATACCTTCTACGAAGCCACAATTACTCTTATACCTAAACCACACAAAGACACAACAAAGAAAGAGAACTTCAGACCAATTTCCCTTATGAATATCGACGCAAAAATACTCAACAAAATTCTGGCAAACCGAATCCAAGAGCACATCAAAACAATCATCCACCATGACCAAGTAGGCTTCATCCCAGGCATGCAGGGATGGTTTAATATACGGAAAACCATCAACGTGATCCATTATATAAACAAACTGAAAGAACAGAACCACATGATCATTTCATTAGACGCTGAGAAAGCATTTGACAAAATTCAACACCCCTTCATGATAAAAGTCCTGGAAAGAATAGGAATTCAAGGCCCATACCTAAACATAGTAAAAGCCATATACAGCAAACCAGTTGCTAACATTAAACTAAATGGAGAGAAACTTGAAGCAATCCCACTAAAATCAGGGACTAGACAAGGCTGCCCACTCTCTCCCTACTTATTCAATATAGTTCTTGAAGTTCTAGCCAGAGCAATCAGACAACAAAGGGAGGTCAAGGGGATACAGATCGGAAAAGAAGAAGTCAAAATATCACTATTTGCAGATGATATGAGAGTATATTTAAGTGATCCCAAAAGTTCCACCAGAGAACTACTAAAGCTGATAAACAACTTCAGCAAAGTGGCTGGGTATAAAATTAACTCAAATAAATCAGTTGCCTTCCTCTACACAATAGAGAAACAAGCCGAGAAAGAAATTAGGGAAATGACACCCTTCATAATAGTCCCAAATGATATAAAATACCTCGGTGTGACTTTAACCAAGCAAGTAAAAGATCTGTACAATAAGAACTTCAAGACACTGAAGAAGGAAATTGAAGAAGACCTCAGAAGATGGAAAGATCTCCCATGCTCATGGATTGGCAGGATTAATATAGTAAAAATGGCCATTTTACCAAAAGCAATCTACAGATTCAATGCAATCCCCATCAAAATACCAATCCAATTCTTCAAAGAGTTAGACAGAACAATTTGCAAATTCATCTGGATAACAAAAAACCCAGGATAGCTAAAGCTATCCTCAACAATAAAAGGACTTCAGGGGGAATCACTATCCCTGAACTCAAGCAGTATTACAGAGCAATAGTGATAAAAACTGCATGGTATTGGTACAGAGACAGACAGATAGACCAATGGAATAGAATTGAAGACCCAGAAATGAACCCACACACCTATGGTCACTTGATTTTTGACAAAGGAGCCAAAACCATCAAATGGAAAAAAGATAGCATTTTCAGCAAATGGTGCTGGTTCAACTGGAGGTCAACATGTAGAAGAATGCAGATCGATCCATGCTTATCACCCTGTACAAAGCTTAAGTCCAAGTGGATCAAGGACCTCCACATCAAACCAGACACACTCAAACTAATAGAAGAAAAACTAGGGAAGCATCTGGAACACATGGGCACTGGAAAAAATTTCCTAAACAAAACACCAATGGCTTATGCTCTAAGATCAAGAATCGACAAATGGGATCTCATAAAACTGCAAAGCTTCTGTAAGGCAAAGGACACTGTGGTTAGGAGAAAACGGCAACCAACAGATTGGGAAAAGATCTTTACCAATCCTACAACAGACACAGTCACTTTCTAAGGAAACAGTAAGGAAAGACAGCTAGGCCTCTTGAACCAGAAGCTGGAACAGTTTCACTGTGATTTCAGAGAGGGGAGGCTCACTGAAAAACCGGTGGATTTGTTTTGACTCTCTGGTCTGTTGTGATATTCAAAGATAAGCCATCTTTAATGTTGATATATGTATCTTGAACAAATAAGAACTATTTGATGTAGTAAAGATGAACACATCTCAGCATACTCAGTGAGTTTATTTTTCATAAGATGAACACAAACCCAGATTTATTTTTAAAAAGCAAGAAACAAAACAAACAAAAACAACTAAAAGAAGTAAAGGAAGGAAAAGGAGGAGGCCCAGGAGGAGGAGGAAGAAAACTCTATAAAATACACCCCACTGTAAGCCTTTACCTCTCTGATTTAAGTCTGGCTCTCCTTGCTTCCTGCTAACTGCCCAATCCTTCCTCTCCAATGGACTCAGGGGTGTAACACTGCACTGTTTGTTTTGCAGAGGTGAAGATTGAACAGTGTGTTTAGATACTACAGCTTGTGGAGGTGACAACCACCATGCAGCACGACACAAGACACTCCTCGCTTGCTACTCGCTCTCTAGAATTCAGAACAACTCCAACTGTAAACCTAAAGGCCCCGGCATACTGATCTTCCTCTGCTTAAAATAACTGCATGGGGATAAAACATGTCTAATCCCACTGCTTTTATAGAAAACTATTTAGAAAGGTTGCCTGGTCCATGTGGAATAGAAGACAGATCTGTTAAGCTACTACACTGCGGTGAGGAGTATTTGTTTTGTTTAGTCCAGTAGCATGTGGGGGACCTTCTCAAGAGCCAGGCCCTACCTTAGCGCAGACTGTAATGCAACGTGGTCCCTTTGATTGGAGTAAGTGTGCAGCCTTCAAAGCTATGAGTGAGAAAGGGAAAAGGAAAGAAAGACTCCAGGGGCCCCCTGGAGACAGACAAACAGGGAAGATACAATGAATGATCAGAATGTATATGAGTACTAGTCGATGCCAGGGTGCAAGATACTGTCCAGACAAACATTACTGGAAACGTTAGTGTGCCGTCCAGGAACTATGTCAGTAAAAAGTCCCCACATGCAGTCTATTTGTTTATTGTGTACCTTTAGGGTGAACCCCAGAATTTCATTAAGAAAAACTCAATCATTACCAAGTAAAATTTCAAAGTTCCCCAGTAAACCAAAGTAGAAAACGAATTTGAGGTTCAATGAATCAGTTCGCCAAATAACAGAAGCTATACTGAGAACGGATGGATCCGGCCTCGGCTGGATGGAGGACAACTGAAACAGTCAGTGTACTGGACAGACACACAGGGCAACAGATCATCTGATCAATGCCTGAGAATTTTTGGATTGTTAAAAGAACACTTCATGTAGCTATGAAAATAGCAGGCAGTTCCTTGATGTAATATGTAAGAAGCTTATTTCGTCTTTATGCTCGGCATGTGTTATTAATTATATTATTAATATTAAAAATGTAAAAGCACACCAATCAAAGTCTCCTTCCCAACAAGTCATAATTAAATAAATGCCACATTCTTGATTGTGCTAAGGCCAATTAAATCTAATTTCTCTTCTGTTTCCATACATAGGCTGCAGCTGTACAGGCTATCCAGGGATAATTAGTTGCTACCAACTGCCTCCTTTTAAAGAGAGGAATGTCTGAAATTGGTGGCACAACATGTGGCCTGAAGCCAAACAGAACCTAATGCTGTTTGCAGAGTGCATGATCCTTTAACGACCAGGAGTGATGGTTCTTTTCCTTTCTACAAGCTGCTGGCCGTTTTACCTGTCTCTTACATAGAGACAGATATGTTCTGGCTGTCTACCTGGTCTTCTTGGTTTCATAAACATCTGTGAACACAACATACATAAAAATGTGGAATGGACAAATGTGGGTGGGGTTTCCCCTGACCCCAGTGGTCACAAGAACTAACCATTGCCTTTCAGTGAGATCCAGTATCTGCATGGCCGGACAAAGGAATTGAAATGGTTCCAAGCTTAAATGACTAAGTTTTGTCTTTACTGGGAACTATTTGGAGAATATATTTGGAAAAAAATAAAAAAAACATGTTTTGTACATAATATGATTTGATAAAACCTGAATTTTGATAAAAAAATATCATCTCTGTATATACCAAAACACTGTTTTTATTCCACATCAAAAAAAGGAATATATTTGGGATAGAGAGTTATAGTTTTCATTATTTAAAATTAAACTTAAAAGAAGCCTCGGAGACCTTGGAACACTCAGGCCTTAATGGGATGTCTCCCTCAAATCCCTCCATCAGAACTCAGGCAATCTTGCAAAAGGGAAAATAAAAATATGGTAAGAACCAGAAGGGATAGAGGACCCCAAGGAACAGCAGCCCTGTAAAGATAGCAAGAGTGACACACACGAACTCACAGAGACTGTGGAAGTTTGCACGGGACCTTTATGGAATCCCAGCTCTGAAAGGGAATTGGACAAAAGACTCCATTGCTAACTCCAAACCCACGACCAATTGAAACCACTTGCAAGTGGACAATCCCTTCTCTCCAATGGAGTCTCCCAGAAGTAAATGGCCAACACGAATAGAACTAAATGGCATTTTTGAAGGAGCTTTGTCTCATAGGATTTTGACAGGGCTTAGCATCTATGTCATAGCTTCCAATTTGGTGACTTTTAAGGGTTTTATATGTGTATGAAAATGGGTGTTTCTGCGTCTACATGTATATCTCCGGATTTGGGGGGGGGGCTTTTTCTTCTGTTTATTTTATCCTATTTTTGTTTGGTTGGTTTTATTTTATCTTATTTTGTTATTCTTTAGATGTCTATTTTCTACCAAGAAACACAAAAGACTGTAAATTCCAATGGGAGGGAAGAGAGAATCTTGGAGGAGCTTTGGGAAGAGAAGCCATACTCATAGTATATTATATAGAAATCAATTTTAATAAAAGAAAGAAAAAAGGAAAGCCTCAGATGAGCCCAAATTTGACAAAATTGTTAAGGAATTGGCTTGTATTCTCAGCAAAACTATTAATAACTCTGTCCATAATGGAGAACCATTAAGGGTTTGAAGGTTTAAAATTGGAAAGAAATATTCAAACCTCTTCTCCTAAGAACAAATTGCTTCTCTGTGCTTCCTATCAAAGGAAAATCAAATGTCGTTTTGTTTTGTTTTGTTTGTTTTAGTCTCAGCCATAGGCTGTCTCTCTTTATCACCTTCTCTGTTTAAAGATCCCATGTAGGGATCATGTTTATTTTTACTTTTAAGTGTGTGTGCACATACATGTGTGTGAGTGTGTATGTGTGTGTGTTTGTATAAGTGTCAGTATGTATGTATGTATGTATGTATGTATGTATGTATGTATGTATGTATGTATACCTGTGAGTATATGTATTTGTACAGGTACCCAAAAGGGTCAGAAGAGGATTTCAGACCCCTGGAGCTGGAGTTACAGGTATTGTGAGCTGACCTACTTGTTCCCTGAGAACATGAGTCCTCTACAAGTGAACCAAGCACTCTTATCCACTGAGATATCATTTAGCCCTTATTTGTATTTTAAAATGTGCTTAAGGACTGGGTCAGTCAGTCAACCCTTTGCCTTGCAAGTACTAGGACCAGAGTTTAGGTGTCTAAAAACCCATGTAAGAAGGGGAGCATGGTAACCTTTGCCTGCAATCCCAGTGCTGAGGAAATGGAAGGGGGAGACAAGAGCATTCCTGAATACCACTGGCTATCTAGCCAGCCTATGTGAGACCCTGTCATATTTAAAATATAGAAAGGCTCTGAGAAATTACACTGAGATTGTCCTCTGGCCTCCAAACACAGGTATATGAACGTGTGCTTACACACACACACACACACACACACACACACACACACACACACACACACACATACACTAAGTAATATAAATAAAAACACACCTAATTTACACTCATCCCAGTGTCTGCTGGGGGAGAAGAAATACAGTTGATTCCTAGCCCTTAAATCAGGTCCTGATCAGAGGTGTCTGTTCACAGGCTTACTGGTTTTGTCCAGAAGCTACATAATGTAATCCCTCAATCTCTTCTGCCCACATCCTCTGCAGTGCTCTTCCGTAATAGCAGGTGACTTGAAAACAGCTCAGAAGGTGAGGGGTGTAAATGCAAAAGCCATTCTCCTTCTTTTCAGCCATTCCGATAATGAGCATCTTTCTCTGTCTTAGATATATGCATCCCATTTGGTTACTAACTGGCTTACTGGCCACAATAGAAGTCACAGCTATTTCTGTTCTGCAAAGCCAGAGCTCTCCCATTTCATGCGGGTACGCTCGGCTTTTGTTTACCTCTGACCAAGCCTCAGTATTTACAAAATTCACACTTCATGTAGATGCTAGCTGCCAGCATCCTCCTCAAAGCCCAGGACCAGTTTGTCTCTCTTGCCTCGTTTTGGATCAAGGTATTAGACGACAAAGGTCTATCAGTGGCCTCTGAGCAACTCCCCGTATTGGAAGCTGATGTGCTGACAGCTATCTCTCATGCAGACACTGGTTTTGCCTTCTTCATGTTGATAGTTTACAATTCACTGGAGTTTTCATATTATATGCACCTCCACCCTCAGTAAAACGCTGTGAGAGGGTATTCATTACCAACGCCCGTGCATGTGTTTCTCTGTGGGTATACACAGTAAATTAAGATGTCCTTCTGGGTTCAGTAAAGCTGTGCCCTGGAATGGTAGAGCATTTAACCACAGGTTTGAGCCAACTTCCTTTGTAAATCAGTTTGGGCATGTGCTTCCTGAAATCCGGGTGTGAATTATTGCCTTATTTTCATACTGTGGGTATTGTTTATTATGGAAGGGCCATTAACCCTGTAAGATGCTGATAATCTTCCATGTGCTTGTCTACAGTAGACAATCATTTACTGTCACACTGATTAAATCTATTATGACAGCCCAGCTGGTAATGCACTAGGTACGGACACGGGAGGACCATGGTCTGCGGACGTGCTCGCTGCTCACCAGCTCTCCACCGAAGAGTTTCTGCGTCTAATCTGATACCTTTCAAGTAAAGAACAGGCATTACAAGGAGCTATTTTGCCTTCCTATTCTCACATGCATCAGTCTCCAGAGGGACCACCCCCAAAAAAGATTTATATAAAAATGACACAAAGCAACACTTCCAATTACATTTATTATTAGTGTCCAGAGTCTGTGTACTTGAGATGGCAGAAACTCTAAACTCAAGGTGTCTCCTTTACTACAAGCAATAAAAACAAATTTCAAGCTGACTTTCCTCAAAATAGGCACTAACAAAATGCTACTCCCCGGCTTGGTTTTAAACCTCAGACTACCAGGGGAGCTTGAGCCGTGTGGCACGCATGGATACATCCCGTATACCCACGTCCATAAAGATACATTATAAATTACAGTTTCTACATACTGTCTCTATACACAGGGAGAAGCTGCTATAATTTAGTTATTTACTATGTACTACCAGTGCTGTAAAATGTCATTTTCTAAGAATACATCCGAGGCTTAAGTCAGCATTTTTATGATATCATCTGCACTGGGAAAACATTAAAGGCTCAATATTTAATAAACATAATAAACATCGCCATGAAACAAATTGTTCATAAACTACCTGTTTAATTTTTCAAGGTTCCTGAACCACATATTTTCTTATTAGTTGTGAGCCTGCTGGGTTGGAGGATAGATAGGGCCTGTCAGGGATAGAATATAATGTAGCGGTTTTATGAATTATTTCTTTGAGGGAAAGCCTATTACAGCTGACAAGAGGGTGATGATATTAGCCCATCATCATTCAGACTCTACCACCCCTCCCCCCCCTTTCATCCGTCAGGACCCTTGTACAGGACTGTGAGCCACTGCGTCTTTGCACAGCCTACACAAAGACAAATTCTACTCTTTTTCTGAGTCCATGAAACATTTAGTATTTCATTTTGAATCATGGCACATGACAGAAACAAATGGCCTAATGAATCTCGCTTATTGTCCCTTGCAAATCCGATGAGCTAAAAGTAAAAATCTCTGTTTCCACTCTCTGTTTTGTTTTTCCTTTCTTCCCTCTTTTTTGTTTTCTGTTTGGATGCTCTCCTTCTTCTTGGGAAGATTTTGGCTGTGTTAGAAGGAGTTGTTGAGGATATATAATTATTTTCATAAACAAGTCGATGGATTTCTTAATTAGTCCTGTCATTTTTGAACAGCACTGTCTCCACTACAGTGCGCAATCGCTTTGAGGTGTGTGTGTGTGTGCATTTTCAAAATGTTATTGCTTTATAATATGTAAAGACACCAGAAAACAGGAGTAGGGGAAAAATAAATAATTCCTAATGTCTTTGGGGGAAATGATCAAGGCGTATCAGAAGGCGATATGAATTAGGTGCCTTTGCTGCTGGTATACACCAGAAGGTTAATCCCATTTTCCATATTGCTGATTTGCAAGTGATACAACTAAGTAAACCCAACATCAGTGGGGTTTTTTTTCCAGTTGTACCTTTTGTGAGTATGACATGGGGTGTGGAAAGAGATCTGTTGAGTGGAGTTGCTCTAGGAAGTGAGTCTACCATCACTATCATTCTTCCCTTGGCTATTGGTAGACTCCTGGGCAGAGCTGAGTCCAAAGCAGTGCTGACCAGCAGACCTAGCAAACAGTGCCCATCAAAATTAGACTTTCTTCATGCTCTCTGATACACTTTTTAAGGTAAAGTCTTGTCCCTTAGACATATTATAACTCCTTCAGCTGCCTCAAGCTGTGTTCTCAGGAGATCCCAGTTCCTGGGCCTGGTCCAAATGCTTCAAATGCATTTGATTATGGAAACATAAACAAGAAAAAGGAAGTGCAGAATTGGCTCTAAAAGAAGGAGGATGGGCTGGAGAGATGGCTCAGCCGTTAAAGGCTAGGCTCACAACCAAAAATAAGAAGGAGGATGGTTGGAGTCTTAAGAGAAAATTTGGAAAGCAACTTTGGGCCTTTGCTCAGCCCCGGTCTCTTCTGTTCTTTTCTCTGCTTCCCTACAATGACTTTTCACAGCCATTAGAGTTGTCAAGTAAAATTTCCTTAGTTCAACTATGTACAATTGATTCTGATAGATGTTAATAGCTCCAAACTAAGGCCGGGCCTGCAGTCAACAAGAATACTAATTCTGTGCTTAAAAAGAAAATAGAGGGGGAGGTGGGGAGAGTTTGACAACTGCTATTGTACCACAGGCCAGAGGTGTTCCAGGTCAAATCTCCTTCACTGGGGAGAAAGAATTGACCAGTCAGGTTTAAAAGGTGCACAGTGTTAATTACTTAGGCCTATATAATTTCATATGTCCATAGAGTATAAAATCAGGCTGAACATCCTTGATCAAATGAAATGTAATGTCCCAGTTTTCTTTGACCACATAAGTTTCTTTAGGAAAGAAAGTGCTACAAGAAACTCTGGTGTTTACTGTATGCTACAAGTTCTTCTAACGAAATTTCTAGAGATTGTCATAATTATGACTCAGGCTTTAGGAGGCACCAAATCAAAATCTTCTAGCACTTTTATCATGCTCTCAAGTTTCCCATTTCAAATCCAGCCATGTGTTACCTTTACCCCGGTGGTCTAGAAGTTAAGGTTTTAACGATTTCAAACACAACCATTTGCTTTCCCAAAGAGAGATTATTAAAACTAAGTGATTTATTTTGTAAATTTCTAAAGAATAAGAAAACTTTGTGGTACAACTGTTTTAGAAATTGAATCAGTTTGTATACAAATGCATAGGTCTAACCTTTTGGTTGGTTGAATACAGTCCTCTACATGCTCCCTTGTGGTTTTTCTGTGTCCATCACTGAGCCTGGCTTATAGACCAGGCTGAATAAAAAATAATTTAATTTGAAGGATCAATTGGCTTCACAGTTCTTCCTATCTCCTGTGTTTTGACAGTTGAAGGGTAAAGTTATGCTTACAAAAGCAAGCACCCAGTATTGTACTTCCAACTCTGCAATAATATGAACCCCAAAAGAGAAGCAAAATGAAGCAGAAAAAATACTTTAGACCTCATAAACCTGCCTTGATTATTTTTTAAAGATTTTTATTTTATGTTCTGTGTATGCGTTTCTGAGTATATCTATGGGTACCAGATATGTACAAATTCTCACTGAGACTGCAAGAGAGCATCAGATCCCCTGGGACTGAGTTACAGTTATACATTGAAATTATGGGTGCTGGGAATCCAACCTTGGTCCTTTGCAAGAGCATTAAGTGTTCTGAACCACTGACTCATCTCTCCAGTTTCCTGATTTTATCTTTTAAAGACGTAACATGTAAACATATCCTTGATGAGGTAACTTAGTGTCTTATGGTTTCCGTGTTCCTACAATCAAGGCCAATTGATGCTCTACTTAATCATGCAAATCAATTATTTCATGGTGTTCAAAACGATCCTATAGTTTCCTCATATGGTTTGGGTCCTGGAACCCTTACTAGAGAGACAAAGGAATAAACACAAAAGGTATAAGCACAAAAGGCTAGGATTTGATGATCTGGGTTCTCAGGGGAGAATCTTCAGCACCCTGGTACTCAGGGAGTTTATTATATACAGTTGAGCAGGGAGCCAGGCTTTTTTAATAAAACTGAACAAGTTAGGGTGATTACATACAGATAAGCAAAGAGCCAGGATTATTATACAGAGCTGTACAATGAGGCAGTTTTATCCAATCTCAATAGGAACAGTCTCTGAAGAGGAGTAGGCTTCAGGCTATATATATTAGGGGTGGGGAGGTAGCTGCCGTGTACAAGACAGACAGACAGAGACAGAGACAGAGAGACAAAGACAGAGACAGAGACTGTAATATCTTTATTAACTGTGATAGAATGTTGCAAACTCCTCAATCAACTGAAGTTGGATAAGGGAAATAAAATTTGAGACACAGTATTGGGTATACTTGTTAAAGGAGAAGGGAGCATTGGTAATATTAAAGCTGCTGTTTTGTAGGTCAGAAGTGGTTGAATATCAGCAAGTTCATGTGAGTTGATTTAATTAGATGCTACATTTGTATTAAGTCTAAATTGCACATTTCTTTTAGAGAAAGAAGTACATAAACTTATTCAGTGATGTCTCAGCAGCAGATGAGAGGGTAGTTATTACCTCCAAAGTCAACATAAAATTTCATTAAAAGAATTCAATACCAACAGAATTCAAGGGAAACCCCAGGAGTTTACTTACAGTTCTGGCTATTTGTCAACCCTTCTCGTCCACAGAGGAGTAGCCTGTTCCTCTCCACACTTCTCCAGTCTGTAAAAGTGCATATGAAGATTCTCTGCCAACATTTGGGTCCTATAGAAATGATCAATGAAAGTTTTAAAATAATAAGGCAAGAAATACCCCAACAGGGCTGTGGGCACAATATACACGCAGGATTTCACACTCTGAATATTTTCCTTCACCACCCCTGGGCAGATATTTTCCTCAAATTGTCAACAATTTCATTCTCATTAGCAATTACTTGTGATTATGTGTCTTGTGAATGATGTCTGATGGGATAACAGAGGCTGTACTGGGAAAATCCACTCCTGGGAAGCTCCACCTCCTGCCACCTCTATTCTTCAACTGTTCCTTGAAGGGAAGGAAAGAGAAATGTAGTATAGCCATCATTCCTGGTGATGTCCTTAGTAGAAGAACAGGAAGTGTGAAGTTGGGTATTATCAAATTCCCTTTTCAGTTGAGCTGTAAATAAATATCTCTAGTCATTGCAGACAGGGCTCTGTCAATAGACCAAAGAATCAACTCATCTAAACCCAAGTGTAGCTTAGTGAGTGAGTGAGTCCGTCAGGGCTACTTATAGGTACATGAGTGACTCTTAGACAGCTGCATCACCCCGACACCTGTCTGGCAAAGGTAATGACTCACAAAAGCTACATTTCTGCAGCTGCCTCCTCAGTAATTGTGCACTTCTTTTATAAGCTGGGAGAAAAGACTGTGTGAGTCTTGTCATTTTCTGTGCTTCCCTGAGCCTTGTAAATCTGCCGAGTTTTCTGAGCCTCCTCTCATTAGTTTCTTGCATTTTATGAAGCCTCCTCCCTCCTCCACAAGAACCTGTTTCAATTTGTAGGTAATGGCTATACAAATATCCACACTCTATGCATCCTACATTCTAGTACGAGATGATGTGTTGTTTTGAATGGCTGAATTCTATAACCAGGCAACAGTATACAGGTTTGAGAGGGACCAGGGAGAAAAGAAGAGGTCTTCTTTCTTTGTATTTAAAACAAGGAGTCTTAGATTTTCATTTATCGCCTACTATTGAAGACAATGAAGCTAATAATAAATAAGGAAACCACACAATAAAGTGGCCCAGTGCCTTAGATGTTACCTTTTCTGCCTAACGTAGCTTAAAATACCAATGTCACAATACAGAGGGTGAAGGCAAGAAATGTCATTGTCTTAGGAGAGCTCAGATGACCTTTCTTCTACTGAGATTAAGAGTCTAAATGCTAAGCATTACACTATATCCAAGCTGAGAAAGATAAAGGCACTAGGTAGGATGCCTACAGATTTTCCAGAATCCTGCAGAAAATCAAAGACAATAGGAAACGCTAGAATCTTCATCAAAGAATTATAATCCTAAGTGTTTCGATAGAACCAAATGAATTCTTTGCCGCATTGGAAGGCTCTTGAGTATATGTGTGTTGCTAAAACAATTTGCACACCGTTTCTCATTGATACTTCCATTTCCTAACAACCACATACTGAGAAAGACAACGGGCACTTCGCATTTCTCATTATAGCTATTTCCCAAACCGACAGGGAGTGCATGTAAAAGTAGACATAATGAGGTTCTTATTGATAGACTGCTTCTAGAAAGAAGGCCCTGTATTTTGGGAGCACTTAAACAAAATTCAGTTTCCTGAATGTCCGGAAACTGGTCCCTATTCTTACTGTCCAACAGTATGACTCTTTTGGTTAAAGGTGTATTTTTCGTGTGTTTTTGTCCTGTGAGTTGTTGGACATCTTCGAAGGTAGTTTCCCAGATACCATAACTTGCTCAGGATAGAACCTTAAGAGTGTTTTCAAGTGACAAACTAATTAGGATTAAATCCAACACCCCAAAAAGTTTTCTCTGCAGTCTAACTTTTAACTTTCAAACTATCACCAGTCATGGTGCCATTGCTATGTGTGATTGGTTTCATTCATTTAGAGATTTTTCCTTCACTTTCTGACTTCATCAAATTTTCTCATTTGCCAAGATCCAAATCCAATGTAAGTACCTACCTGAGTGTTCTATCAATAGTGTCATTGAAACCCATCTGATCCTCTTTACTCCCCCATTAAGTTTCTGTTAAAGCAATGGTCACATTGTCTTATTTCATCTACTGAACACAACACTAAGCTACTCCAGCCCTTTCTTCATGAATCTCCATCTCTCTCATCTTTCTCAAACAGGACTTCAACTTTCCCCAACATAGAAACAACTTTATTTCCAAATGTCAGAACTATAAAATTGATGAGTCAGATTTACAGCACAATTGCTCTGTTTAATGTATATTTTATTTGTATACAGTTGAAAACATTATTCACTGAGTAGCTAATCACTGTTTCTGGAGGAAACTAGGAATGAACCTCAACTCCATGATTAAAACAAACAGGGAAATAGGTAGCAAAAGAGTCCAGCAAACAAAATGTGAAAATTGTTTTGCACTGTGGAAACAAAATTATATCTAAATCTGCTGAAGTCATGGGACATCAGCATCCTCAAAACAGACTCTGCATTTTCAGTAGTTAGAAATGAAATAATAAACTGCAATACTTCATTGCTTGGACTTTCTACAACATCCTCTTTAAATCACCTTGTCTTGGATACCTGGTGTTGCCATTTAGATTTCAAGACCCAGTTTTTGTTAATTTTGTCGTCCATTCCTTATTTTACACTATAATCATAATCTTCATTGACCTGTGGATTTGTCAAAGGACACACTGGAAAATGTCTTCCTTTTATCAGTAGATACAGTGGCCCACTAAGGACAATTGTTAACTGTGATCCATACAGATTGCCAATTAGAAACTGAAAAAAAAAACCCAGACCAACCATAACATATCCCAATTAGTATAAAATTAATAAAGTGAAATACAAAATGTGGAACTATTTTAGAAACATGCTAGACAGCCAAAAAGCCATAGCAAAAATAACAAGCAATCACATGTCAAAATTAAGAAATGAAATGCAAATTCTGGCAGGCTCTTCTCACTGACCAAAAGCATCCCACTCTTCTCCCTCCATGTCCTGAGAAATGACTGTCAGACCTAGCTTAAATCCCCATGTGTCTGATATGCTCAGACTATGTTTTGACAGAGCCTAAAAATTAAGGTCTGTGTCTCCATGCTTTCTCATCAGCATTATACTTTTAGGGTTATATATAATGATGCCCATGGCCCTATCTGCTCACTTAAACTGCTATGTAATATTTCACTTTCCTTAGCATACTGTTCCTTTTTGGACTCTTTTTCAAAGAGTTCACTGTTATTTTCAATATTCTTTTATTTGTTTTCAAAACAATAGAATACTTGACTATATACCTTAATTAAGTTGGATATCATTGAGCTCACTAATTTCTCCTTTTATAGTTTCTACTTTTTAAGATATTATTCCATATTCTAAATAAATTATTTGGTTACTAAAATGTAAAATGTTTCCATTTAAGTTTATTTGTCTGATTTACTTTTGTACATGGTATTACATAATAAAAATTTTGGTTTAGTAATCAGCCCCAACAGTATTTACTGAACAGGTGTTCTTTTCTTCATTGATATCAGAGAAAGTTATGACCATTAATGGATATTTTTCAAATTATTTATAGTTTCTCTACTCAAAAATTATTGTATTCATTCAGTTCTGTCTCCACACAACCATTGATATATTAACCTTATGGGTCTTGAGAAATAATAGGAGAAATCTTCTTACCTGATGATGTTTATGCTTTAAAGGTATCTGAGTGGAGCCATCAGGATGGTTAAAGGTGCTACAAGAAAGCCTGTTGACTTGAGTTGGACCCCTATGACTTATCTGGTAGAAAGAGAGAATCAACTCTGGGAACTTGTACTTTGACCTCCATATACACATAATATCAGATATACCATACAAATCAATAAATATTTCTAATAGCTTCATCACATCTCCTATTGCCTTTATCTGTGATTGCAGATTCAAAGAATATCTCTTAAATAATACAGTCTGATGTTCTTGATAGTATATAAAACTGCAACTGATTTTTAAAAATGTTTTACTATTATTTATATTTGAGGATGGGTGGGTAGGTGGGTGGATATGTGGGTGACACACAAGTTTAGGTGCCCACAGAAACCAGAGATAATCAGATTCCTCTGGAACTTGAGTAACAGGCAGCTCGTAAGTCAGCAGACATGGCTGTTTGGCACTCAGTGCATGTCCTGTACAGGTGCAGTAGTGGTTCTTAAATGCAGAGCCATCCTTCCAGCCCCATGCAATCGAATTTTTGTATATTGAACCTATATCTAGCAACTTTTGGATAATGCATCAAGTAGTAAACGAGTAAAGGAGATTCAATTCTGATAAAGGGGACCCTCTGGCTGCAGAAAAAAGTGGAGCTGAACAATTTATGTTTTGATAAATCTTGGGCCCAATGATACAGTTACTCTCTAAGGATCCCACTGTGATCAAACAACAAATAACAACAGAGAAACAAAAACAAGCAAAAATGCCCAAGCTTGCACAGACCGAGAGTCGTCATTATGGAATGATTGGGGCAAAGGGGCAGTGGGAATTCGTATGCAGTACTGCTTGAAAGGCAAGATGCTAACTTCAGCTTCCAGCTTAAGTTGGGAGATAAGTCAACATTTTCTCTCAGGAATCCAACCACCCAGAAATTTCCCATAATAGTCTTTATACTTGTATATCAAGATAAACATGAACATGAACATTATTCATAAGATTGCAACATAGGGAAGAATAAAAATTTCCCACTGAGAGAGCATATCCACCTGCTGGACTATTAACAACAGTAGAAGATTGTGTGATGCTCATAACAAAATGAGTCAGTATCAAAAGCATAATTGTGAGTTAAGAATGCAAGCTCAACTTGGTAGCATGTGATATTTGTCTTCTATCATAGAGGCCCCTAAACTGAAATCCAAATGGCATCATTCAAAGCATCCAATATTTACATACCTATATTTTAAAAAGAAAATGGAATAATAGAAGTGTTGAGTAATGGCTCCCTGAAGAAATGAACCTGAAGGATACGATAGGAGAGGAAGTGGTGGGTGGGACCCATTGAAAATGCTTTAATTTCCAAGGCAAATGCTGAGTGCATGGATCTAACTATATCCTAACACTTTATTGATAACATTTGAAGAGAACATAAAACTCATGTATATCAAAATACAATAAAAATTTAATATTGTATGCTTAATTGTTGTAACAGTAATATAACTTCATACAATACTACATTGAATGAAAGAAATTTTTAAAAACATAAAAAATCTGCTCATTTAGCAAATACATAGTAAATATTACTAATACCAGCAACTGTTAAACAGACCATGAGCTAAGCTATACAAAGGACCAGTGTGAAACAAGAGAAAATGCCTCTTTATTCATAGACTATGCATTCTAACATCTCTAATTGAGCAAACTTAGGAAATAAAACTTGGAAAATGTACATGCTTACATATTACCTAAAGAGGAAACAAAAATGAATGAATGACTTTTACTTTAAATCATAAGATATTTAAACATTGTGGACAATCTGGAACAAGGAATAATATTAAGCAAGACAGTGACACATGCTTCCAGAGTGGGCTAATTAATAGCAAAGGAAGACTGCAAGAAACAGAGGAAGAAAGATAAGAACTATGAGAAAACTAGAAAATACATTTTAAAAGGCTGGTAAGATTTTACTTGCAGATAAACATTTCAAATGACAATAATCTTCTTGAAGAGTCATTTCTAACATTTTCATCTTATTCCACTTTTCCATGAAAAATACAGATTTGGAGAAGACCAAAGGGGTTGATTAGAGACACATGCTAAGCCAATTATCAGTTTGAGTGTTTAAAAATGTTATTTTCTATTTAATTTTTACAATATGTGAAATCGATTGACTTTCCCCATCAATATTCAATGTTCATTCACTAAAGTTTTGAAATAATCATCCTTCCAATTTCAGTGTAGGCAGCTACAGACCAGCTTAACACAGTTATAAACACCATGCTTCTGTCAGTTTCTTCAGAACTGTGTCTTCTGTGTCTGCCCCCAGCAGCCAAACACTTGTTAGTGTTCACCATATCGTACCTCGCAGTAGAGAATCTGGCATCACTGTACTCAAGGTGTTAATGAGTAAAGACTCAGTTAATAACTGTGGAGAACTTGCTGACCAGGCAGAAAAAAATTACTGAAGCAGCCGCAAAATGGGTTTCTCCCAATTTGTAATACAAATGAATGGTTTTCAGTAACAAGGCTGTTCAGGTACATAAATAGAGACATAGGGAGTAAAGAGGGAGTACCTAGCACAACAATATTCAAGTGAGTCTTACATCTTCAGTATAAAAACTTAAAATTAGTATTTACTCCTTTCTGTAACATGGATAAACTTAAAACCAGCACTCCTTTAAAATTTGAAATCTTAAGAACAACGCCGTTTGGGTATGATGTCTTACAAAATAACCAATTTTAGGTAAACTGGAACTGAGGATCCCAAGAAAGAAAGAACATACTATTTTCATTCATAAAACTGGTAAAGTAGAATGTTGATGAAAAACCAATGTTAATGTATATATATATATATATATATATATACACATATATGTGTGTGTGTGTGTGTGTGTGTGTGTGTGTGTGTGTGTGTCTAGTTTGTCCAAATGTTTTCAAACTATAATAGAGGATAAGATGGTTGCTCAGTGGTAAAGCATTTACCCTTAATATGAAGACTTGAGCCCAGATGTCCGGAACCAACTTACAAGTCAGGTCTGCGGGATGGTCTATCTGTAAGTCTATCTGTAAGTGTTAGACCCAGTATTGGGGAGCTGGTGGGAGAGGATCCTGAGCAAATCAGCCAGCTAGAGTACCAACATGGCACACTCGAGACCGGTGAGAGACCCTGCGTCAGTGCGGGATGTGAGGAATGGGAGAGGAAGACACCTGATACCACCCTTGGGCAACACACACACGCACACAAGTCCAGATTTGCCTTCTACGGCATATACCTGTACATGTGAATACACATACATGTATACATACATACCATACATTATACATAATCCCCAAACTAATTGAGGCAAGAGCCACAATGGAGTCAACTATTCAGTGTGTTCATTAGATCAGAATCCGATGGTTTAGAAGAGTAAAAGAACAGAAAAAGAGTTCAACAATCAAAAAAATGTTGAATATTTAACATGGCCGCTGGACAGCAGTCACCAGTAAGTGGATCCAGTGTGGTAGGCTGTGTCACTGGGTAGCTTTATTTACAGAAGACCACAGGTTCTCAGCATCCTCTCCTCTAGACACTTCTTATATCATCAGTCAATACATAAAGTATAAAATATTTTACCATCATGCCTTGCTTATTGTAATGAGTTCAGAACTGATTAACCGGAACAAAACAGAGAAACAATATAGGTATTAACACTGTAGGTATGAAATCTTCACATGTACAAGGTTTTCCAGTGAATGTGTCATTTAGGGGAAAGGACACTTGGGTCAAAAGCCTAGAAAGCCCCTTTCTAAGGAAAAACATTAAAAGCATAATGGTATGGTGAAGTTATCTAAAAGTAATCTACCTTTTATAGAATAAAACTCTCTTCACAGACTAAGAAATCTCGTCTCCCCCATATGTTAATATAGTCTTTGAATATAAAATCCAAATTAAAAACTAATTCTTAATAGAAAGATTTTGTTAAAAGGCAACATTTTGAAATGCTGTCAGTAACTATCATAAATATTTGAGAAGTTAATATTTTAATCTTCAACTATAGCACAGAAAACACTTTTGGTGACAGACAGTGCTTCATTAATGGAGTTCTGTGTGTCTAATTGCTTTGGGCACAGTGAGCTGCATTATTTTGACACATGACACGCAATTAGTTTGTGGTCACGCGGCTAACAGGAGATTTTACACCTTCCCCCCTTCTACATTCGGAGTGAATAATTAGCATATTTTTTCTGCCTAGAATAATAATCAGAGCCTCAGATCCAGAAGTTGTCTAATGAGGTAAGATTCCAGTTGTTGACATTAATACATCTGACACATTTTTCCAGTTGTTAAAGTAAACCTTGTGCTATCACTTCACTTACCCTTTCCCAAGTGCCCCTGGGAAACAGGAGTTACGTTGTTCTCAGCACAAATGATCGAGAAGAAAGACCCCCAGTGGGCATTTTATACCATTGCTTCACTGCTGTGCACACAGTAGCCATGAATAAATATCTCTGACAAGTTGTAGGAGAGTAACTTTTGATATCTTTTGCCATGACATACCATCATCAGCATTCAAAGCATCCTCTATATCACTTGGGCAACTTCTTAGAATTAAAAGGTGGGCTATCTTATAGCAGAACATGAGGTGCAAACAACAATCTTCATCATTCCCACCATAAATACACCAACAAATAGTTAACACTAATGAAAAATCACCCAGTATCTACAGAACAGAGTGGCATGAAATGACTCAGCCTGCTCACTAATTAGTCAATACAATTCTGCAAGCTTTTGAGAATTTGCACATTAACCCAATTGAGCAAGTGTTAATCTGTATCATGAGATGTGATCTGGACCCTCTGAAGACAAAGACTAAGAGAAGAGAGTGTCATCAATAGAACAGGGCAAAGAATTAAAAACACATCCATCGGATATAGTTTTTTTTATAGTAAGTTTGTGTATGCCCAAATGCTTTCTACATGAACCTAAAAAAACTGAAGAGAATCACATCATTGACTTCAGTGAATGGACATAAATTTTAAGGGTTTTGAGCAGTCAGGAAAATTATAATTTTAAGATTAGCTGATAGTGTATTCAGCTCGTAATGCCATGGTTTTATTATTATGACCCATAGAAAACATCTTACGTGCTGAAGAGTTTATGAATATGTGATACATCCATGTATGAAATGTTCACACATATTGAAAGGAAAGACTGACACCTGAAAGTTGCCAATGCCCCCTGCCCACCCTAACTTGCAAACAACAAATAATAAATGGTTAAAGGTAATATGAGAACAATGCCATGCATGGGAGACACCAGCTTTTATCATTCAATAATCCACCGTCAGTTTCTATGAGTCATGTTGCTCTCTTATCCTGGCATGCCTTCAAACCACTGCATAGCTCACCCTCATGGCCTCAATAGACCCAACTTGAACTGCTTGACTAGGCTTAGGCCCAAAGGAGAATAGACCGAAGTGGAGTGCAGTGCCTGGATTATTAGGTTGGTATAGACTACAGGCTGCCACAAGGACCGGGGCCCAGCTCACCAGCTCCCTGTGCATCTCCTTCTTTAACAGTACAGGGCTGTAACCAAACACATGCTCTTTAAAATGAAGCCTCCAATGCCTTTTGCAGCATTAAAGTTGGAAGTAGGAAAGGATAGGTCCCAGTTTGTGCCTGTTAAGTCAGTTTTGCCTTAACGTCTTTCCTTATGTATAGCTCCGTTCACTTCAAGAGCTGTTCTCACGTGCAACAACTCCCACCAATGTCAAAGTTTCTGGAGTGGCTTCCACAATGGTCCAACCTGATGCAAACACTCACTTCCTCCAGAGCTTGGATTCTAGAGAGAAAGGCAGACTTTTTGATTTCAAATTTTATGATTAACCTACTTAAAACAAAATGTTTACACACTGAATAAAGAAAACAAAACACAAACAAAACAGATGATTTGGTTAATAAATATATATATATTTCACAAACACCATGAAAAGGCATAAAATCATACATCTTAATTGGATAAAGAAATCCATGCTAACTTCCATTGAATTACTAGAGCTATTCTTAGGAGAGCTGGGACCCAAAGGAGAAGCAACTTTAATTGCTGCCTTTAATTATTAGCATGTCGTCAGCACTAGCCAGTGCGAGTACAAATGGGTGATATAAATCTTGATAATGAAGAAAAAATAACTATTTATAAAATCTTATTGTATAATTAGAAAGTCTATAGGAATTAACTGAAAAAGTAATAGAATTCATTATTCTGATTTGATGGCACAGAAATCCATTATCCTGGAACTGATAGAGAAGACTAGATTTGTCTGACTGTGCAACACTTCAGCTGATTCTGCAATGTGATGCCAATTCTGGAATAATCTTAATAATGTCGATCTAGATGATTTATATAATATTTTGCACAATATATATTTTTAAAATATATTAAAAGATCTGGTGATGCTCTCTTTAATGAAAAAGATAAATATCAAGTTTTAAAATGACTAACTTCTTTCCATCCTAACTTAGACTTTTACTATATCGTGAATAAAAATAGTAGTAGTGTTCTCTAAAATTCAGAAACAGACCTAGTTATTGTGCAATAAAATACAGAAGCAAAAGTTCCATTAAACAATATAAAAGATAATTATGACAAATGGCTAAGTCAAGTTACTAATTCTCCTCAAAATTAAAATAATCCATTAAATTACAACACCTAAAACAGTATGGGAGGAAGCATCCCTCTACACAGATCAATGAAATAAAGATAACATAATTTAAGTCCTATAACATGAGAAATTTATAAAAAAAAACACCCTGTAATAATTTTTTTCTAATGACATTTTATTTAATTCAGCATATCCTGAGTAATGTTACTTTGATATATAATCACTTTGAAAATATCAATGGAATTTTTTAAGAGAACAAGAGAGAGTTTATTCTGGAGCCATTTTGAATGACAATGTCCAGGGAACACAGCATTAAGCGTAGTAAAATACACAGGTACATCAGGCAGGTACAGCAAGATGAGGGAGACCTTACAGTAGCCTCTGAATGCTATATGATGGCATTCATAACTTCTGGATTGCTGGAAGCTAATAGTTGGCTAAACTACTAGACTCCAAAAGGCTTTATCTCTTAGCGGCAGGATGTTAGTTCCAACATAGACACGGGTAAGGAATGGCTGCCCTAGAATTAGCTTAATACTAGGTAACTGGGCCTTGAGCCTTCAACATTCCATTCTGTCCTCAGCACTGAGATTCCAGTCAGCTGCAAACACGGCTTCATTTCAGTTCTTCACACCTTAGTGATTATTGCTCTTTGTCAAGAGTCCTGTGTTACATGATGTAGATGGCATTTCCTTGCTGTTAGTGGCCTTGTTTCTTCAGTTCCTAATTTGCTGTCCTTTACACTTAGTGACTTATAACCCTCCACAGGGTGACACAAACCCATAGCAAGTTCTTCCTGAATGTTCAAACATACCAAGTAAACTGTGGGCCCTACTTGAAGGAGAAAGGTGCCTTCTGGCTGCGTTCAGCTTTCCCCTCCCTCCCCATCCCCTGCTGCTTTAGCTTTCTGTTCTCATGTTGCCTCCATTTTACCAGAGCACATTTTCTAAAGGCTTCCCAACAAGGAGTTGCATAGAGATGGTTGTTTTTTTTTTCTGCCAAAAATTGGAAGATATCACTCATCTACTCCCCAGAAGCTACTATAGCTGCTATGCTGGACAGTTTTACGTCATTTGGACACAAGCTAAGCCATCTGAGAGGAAGGAATCTCAACTGAGAAAATGCCCCTGCAGGCAAGCCTAAAGAACATTTTATAATAATTATTATTAATCTCAAATCATATCCCACTTCCTGGTTACCCGTCCACAAACCCCTCCCACATCTGCCCTCTCCTGATCCCATTTGCCTCTATGAGGTTGCTCTCCCACCGACCCTCTCCCTCATCATCTCTCCAGCATCCCCTTACACTGGGGCCTCAAATCTCCACAGGACCAAGAGACTACCCTCCCATTGATATCAGACAAGGCCATCCTCTGCTATATATTGTATCTGGAGCCATGGATCCTTCCCTGAATACTCCTTAGTTGGTGGTCTAATCCCTGGGAGCACTGGTGGTCCTGCAAGCTTACTTTTTTCTTCCTATGGGGTTGCCATCTCTCTCTGCTCCTCCAGTCCTTCTGACAGCTCCCTCACCGCCCCCCTCCCCAAGCTCAATCTGATGGTTGGCTCCAAGCATCCACATCTGCGTTGGTCAGGTGCTGGCCGAACCTCCCAAGGAACAGTCACACCAGGTTCCTGTCAGCAAGCGCCTCTTGGCAACAGCAACTGTCTGGGTTTGGTGTCTACAGACAGGATGAATCCTAGGTGGAGCAGTCCCCAGATGGCCCTTCCTTCAGTCTCTGTTCAAATTTTGGCCCTGTCTTTCCTTTGGACAAGAACATTTCTAGTTTAAAAACTTTGAGATGGATGGGTGGCCCCATTCCTCAACCAGTGGCCATGCCTATCTACTGGAGGTGGTCTCTACAGGTTCTATCTCCCCTTTGCTATACATTTCACATTTTGGCTAAACTCATCCCTGTTGGACCCTGGGAGATCTCACTAACCGGTGTCTGGGGCCCTCCAGTGGCTGCTCCCAGTTCCTCATCCCCCCACTGCTACATATTTTTATTCAATTTCCTGACCCTCTGTACCTCACTCCCATCCCTGCTAGTACCCGATACGGTTTCCTCTTGTTTCCTCCTTGTTTCCTCTTCCCCCCTCCCTCCCAGGTCCCCCTCCACCCGCCTCCCAGATCATCCTGTTCCCCCTCAATGCAAGACTGAAGCATCCACCCCCTGGTCTTCCTTCCTTCTAAGTGCCATCTTCTATGTGGGTTGTGTCATTGGCATTGTGAGCTTTTGGGCTTATCAGTGAGTACCTACCATGTGTGTTTTTTTGTGTGTCTGGGTTACCTCACTCAGAATATTTTCTAGTCCCATTCATTTGCCTGTGAATTTTATGAAGTCATTGTTTTTAGTAGCTGAGTAGTACTCCATTTTGTAGATGTATCACATTTTCTGTATCCATTCCTCTGTTGAAGGACATCTAGGTTCTTTCCAATTTTTGGCTATCACAAATAAGGCTGTTATGAACAGAGTGGAGCATATGTCCTTGCTATAGGTTGGAGCATGTGTGGGTATATGCCCAAGAGTAGTATACCTGGATCTTCAGGTACACCTATTTCAAGTTTTCTCAGTAACTGCCAGATTAATTTCCAAAGTGGTTTTACCTGTTTGCAGTTCCACCAGCAATGGAAGAATGTTCTTATTTTTCTACATACTTGCCAACACCTGCTGTCACCTGTGTTTTTTGGGCTTAGCCATTCTCATTTGTGTGATGTAGAATCTCAGGGTCATTTTGATTTGCATTTTCCTGATCATTAAGGATTTGAACATTTCTTAAATTCATTCGGAACAGCAAAGACACTCAGGATATAGAAAATTATTCTCAACAATAAGAGAACTTCTGGGGGAATCACCATCCCTAACCTCCAGATGTACTGTAAAGTAATAGTGATTAAAAACTGCATGGTATTGGTATAGAGACAGGAAGGTAGATCAGTGGAGTAGAGTTGAAGACCCAGAAATGAAACCACATACCTATGGTCACTTGATCTTTGACAAAAAAGCTAAAACCAGTGGAAAAAAAGACAGAATTTTCAGCAAATGGTGCTGGTTCAACTGGAGGTTAGCATGTGGAAGAATGCCATTGATCTATGCTTATCTCCTTGTACAAAGCTCACGTCCAAGTGGATCAAGGACCTCCACATCACACCAGATACCCTGAATCTAATAGAAGAGAAAGTGGGGAAGAGCCTTGAACACATGAGCACAAGGAAAATTTTCCTGAACAGAACACCAATAGCTTATGCTGTAAGGTCAACAATCGACAAATGGTACCTCATAAAATGGAAAAGCTTCTATAAGGCAAAGGACATTGTGTATAGAACAAAATGGCAATTCACAGATTGGGAAAAGATCTTTACCAACCCTACATCTGAGAGAGCAAAAATATACAAAGAACTCAAGAAGTTAAACTCCAGAGAACCAAATAATTCTATTAAAAATGGGTATAGAACTAAACAGAGAATACTCAATGAGTAATCTTGAATGGCTGAGAAGCACTTAAAGAAATGTTCAAGGTCCTTAGTCACCAGGAAAATGCAAATCAAAATGACCCTGAGCTTCCACCTCACATCAGTCAGAATGACTAAGATCAAAACTGCAAGTGACAGCACATGCTGGCAAGGATGTGGAGATAGAGGAACACTCCTCTATTTCTGGTGAGACTTTAAGGTTCTAAAACCACTTTGGAAATTAATGGAATATTTTCATTTTTAATTTTCTTTTACATCCTGAGCATGGTCCCCCCCCTTCTCCCAGTCCCTTCCCATACTACCTCTCCTCTGCCCTACCCCCATGAACTCCCCTCCCGATTTCTCTTCAAAAAAGAGCAAACCAAACATGGATCAACCAGACATTTTTTTTTTAAAGAAAATAACTACTAAGACTTCAATTGACCGAGAACTTTTAATAAGAGATTTACATTGAGTTATATCTTACTGATTAAAAACATGAAAACAGTTACAAACAAATGCAACTTTATCAAACCAATAAGTCTCTGAACAGCCAAAGAACAACCAGAGTTGAGAGACCACCTAAAGAACAAAGAATCCCAGAGGGAAGCAGTGAGGTTGGCTTGATGCTCTCTGAATCTAAGGAGCTAATGCTGATGGATAGCTGTATGAGTAGTGTCATACAGTTTTTAGGGTGTGGCCTCTCGCAGTCAACACCTGGGATTTCTAGGAGCTGCCTGGAGTTGATTTTTTTTTAAATGTGAACACAAAGTTGGGTAGGTGTGAAGTGGGAGAATGAGTCTGAGGAGTTGGGGATGGGAGGAGAATGGGATCAAAATACAGTGTATGACAGTATCAATGACATAAAAATATATCCTAAAACATGAAGAAAATATCTGTAAGCTGTTCATCTGACAAGGATTGATATTCAGAAAATATAAGGAATTCAAATAATCAACAACAAATAATCCAATTAAAGAAAGACTGAAGATTTAAGTAGATACCCCTTTAAGAAAAAGAAACATAGATCACCAACAAATATATGAAGAAAATAAGTGTCACTATTATCAAGAAAATGTAAATTAAAAATATTAGGTGTTACTACTCACCATTTAGAATATCTAGCATCAAAAAAACAAAACCAAGTTTCTGTCTAGATGCATATCCCAGTTTTACTGTTTTCTTTTGATTAATCCTTTGTTTTCTTACTTTTGGGTTTTCTTTTTCTTTTCTTTTTTTGGGGGGTTCTTTGTATATTCTGCATATTAATGCTCTATCAGATACATAGCTAACAAAAATTTTTCCCTACTTCGTGGCCTTTCTTTTCTTTTCATTGATTGTTTCCTATGCTGTATAGAAGCATTTTGACCTTATGAGGGTCCTTGCATCCATTGTTAGCATTAAATCCTAAGTTAATTGGGTCCTTTTCAGAAAATTCTTTCCTACATTTATATTCTCATTTATATTCTAAGGATGCTGTCTGTATCTTAGAATACTGTAGCAGTTTCACGTTTCAGGTTTTAAACTGACTTATGTGATACATTCATTTGGATATGGCTCTAATTTCATTCTTCTCCATTTGGGCCATCCACTGAAAACTCAGAGGAAACCACACATAGCCTGTGGTTTCTAGAGCTCCTGGTTCCCAAATTCGGGCAGCCGGTAGAGCTGCTGATTAACACAGACAGCTCTTGTTTTCCCAAGAACCACAAAGCCATTTTGTGGAAAGAGTAGCCAGGTGGCTCTCAGTCACCTGCCCCAGTGCCAGGTTCCACAAGGAAGAGGGAATACATGTCTTATGCACAAGATTGTAATCGGTGCTTATACGAAGCCACAAATTTGACACTTCATGTTTTTCTCCCAAAGAAAAATGTTTTTAAATAAATGAAACTTCTTTTTCAATGAAACTTAGACAATGATAAAATAAGAGGCTTGAATGGGATGGTGTGTGTGTGTGTGTGTGTGTGTGTGTGTGTGTGTGTGTGTGTGTGTGTGTGTGTGTTATATACTGTAGTGTGTCCTGTAAAAAACCAGAACTAACTCCTTCTCTGATTGTGTTTGGTGACATTTATTAACTGCTTCTCATTCCTTTCTTTGTTTATAGTCACTACTATTTTGTTTACATTTTTTCATGACTTGGTTATTTTCATGTCCATAAAATGCCCATCTCATCTCAAGTCTGGTTTCTTTCACAGCATAATGACGTCTTCTGAAATTCAGTATCAACAAAGAGAGGACTAAGACATCTATCCATCACATTACCAAGGAGATAATCCAGTGTACACGGTATTGACAAGAGGGTGTGGAGAACATTCAAGGACAAATGCGAGAATTTTATCCCATGGTATAGACATATATTCATTTTCCTTACCCATCCATCAGTTGGTTACCTATCTAACTACTATGTAGAATGCTATAAACATGAAAGTGCGGGTTTCACTTTGACATAATGATTGATTTCCCTTGACTATGTACCTGTTTTGGGAATTGGTGAATAATATGATGGTTATATTTTACCTCTTTTAAATCTTGAAAAATCTTTATGATGTTTTCCACACTGCATGTATTAATTTAATTGCATTAATTTTTCTATAGCTATGTATGTTTCCCTTTCTCAATTTCAGGTCAATATTTGTTAGATTATATTTCTGTTTTGCATTTGTCAAGGCCATGCTATGTTACCTTATTGTGAGGCTTTCTCAGACCTATCTGTGATATAAATACCACAGAGACTTCTACAGAGTTGAAAGCTTTTGGTCTTTCGCTGGGGCCATCTCTCAGCTAGTGTCTAACTTGACTTCCAGGCCTGTGTCACCAGCTCATGGCTGACTCTTTACCTCCCTGCTCCTGTTCCCATGTGTTTGGTTCCTCTTCATGATTCTCTATTCTCTTGCTTCTGTTTGTGTCCTTCCTATCTCTGCCAACCAGGAAGTGAAGCCCCCTTACTTCCTGCCTTTGTATTGGTTGTCAGATCTTTATTACAACCAGTTAGCAGTAAGACAATGCCCAGACCTTCTCTTAAGTTTACCTGCCTTCATGTTTTAGGCATGTGTGGAAGGACAAGCATTTACAAATAGGAAACCTGGTGATAGGCTATAGATGTAACAATACCAATGTCCCGTTAATTCTGCCTACAGAATTAACAATTAAAAACACAAAGACACACACAAAGCAAAGAAATGTCACCCCAAAACTACCTTGTGAGTTCAATGCTATTCCTGGAAACCCAGGGCATATCTATATATGAGACTATATCTCATAAACAAAAACACATAGGTGATATTAGCATGCAAAGTTAGACTCATGCTTCTCTTATTACTGACATTGTCAGTTTATAAATAAGTACTAATAATATATTCAGAAGATGGTGATAGGTGAAAAGGTCTGCCCTAGAAGGGATCTGTTTACTAAGAAGATAACATTTTCCTATAAATCAAATTATTTTCTGCTCAAATTTATCTGAGATAGACTCATCATCTCCAACGATGTACTTTAGTAGAGTCATATTTTAATTTTATAGTCCTCTCATTGTGGCTGGGGTTTCTTTAAAGAGGACTTTATTAGTCTTATTATCTTCCTAATTGGAAGCAAAAGATTTCAATAGTCTTTTAATTTTTGTGAGCTCAGCACACTCATGTTTTTCAATTATCAATAAGTTCATCTAGGAGCCCAGGATACAATCTGTCTATCCCTGTTTTTAGGATAAGATAATGTTGAACGATTGCTCCCTGAAGAAAATAATAAAAAAATTCAGTTGCATTCTATGCATTCTGGAATTACATTTTTCTACTCTTGGAAAATGTGAAGGTCCTGATAAGCTAAAAATTCCCTTCATAAAATTGTAGTTACAGTCAGACTGTGATATTGAAATTTGAGAGCAAGATATAGTCCTTAAGCCAAGTCAATATATTGCAAATATACATGGATTATATTGAGATAACCAAATCTGTCACAGTCTGGCTAAGCTTCTATTAAGAAAGCTAATATTTTAAATGTGGAAAGAATGTTTAGTCCTGCCACCTGGTATATTGTAAAGTCAGAGAATATTTGTTGTCATTATAGAACTAGTTTATCTTAGGTGGGTGAATATTTTTGCTAGAATTAAAAAGCTGAAACTAAATATTCCTTTGAGCCAGAAATATTTTCATGCTTCAAGCTTTGTTGCTTAACAGCACATGTCTCTTGAGGCCTTGAAATGTCATTCATCTAAATAGAGAGATGGTATAAGATACACAATAGATCTCAATGACTTCATTTGAAATAAAAATGTTATATTAAAAAGTTTCTTATTGATTACATGTTGAAACTATAATATTTTGGGTTATATTGGTTTAAATAAACTATATCCAGGCATGAACAAGCAAGGGAGATCATATATCTGAAGGTAAGGGATGGTGAGTTAGATGTGGGAATGCCTGTATTACATCAATTCAAATAATGAATGTTGACTGCATGTTATAGAAACTCATTCATTCTAATATCAAGTGCTTGGATTCAATTCCTTTACAAACTCAATAATCTTGGCTAAAATGCTATAATGCCATCAAGTCTCAATCTGTTTTTATGTGCACTAAGTAAGATAATTCAATGTACAGGGACTGTTATGGGAGATGAGGTAATATACTCAAAATGCTTATCTTACCCTTGTTTTCCATCCAGTGATTATCATAACACCTGTAGCTGAGTAAATCTGATTTACTGCTCATCACGGTGGAACAGAACATACAACAGGGGCAGCCGTGGACACCTCAGTAAGGAGGATAAATGATCTACTACAGGATTAAAACTTTGATTTGGGACTTGAGAGATTCAAACAAGCAGTGGTTGCCATTGAGCAGGGGTGCTGTCACTAAGCAAGGACAACCAACTTTGTGATGGTGAACCCCAGTAGCTCTTAATGCTTTGTAAAGTCCAAACATGGGACCGTTTGGCATTCCAGACAGCTATCTTATTTTTGACCACTCTTAGACAAAGTTATATTAAGGGCTTGTCTTGTTTCCTGGTCTCAGTCGAACTTACTTAATGATAGGAAGATTATGTATGCCCAGCAGGAGGTGAGCATGGCCTCAGAAGGCTTGTCAGCTCAACTGCTAGATGTCAGGATCTGCTTTTCAAACTTTGTATTTTCTTTCTCACACTGCATCTGATGGGTAGCAAGCATGCAGAAAAAACATGAAATTGTTTTCTAATACACATGTCAAGCTGGAGGAGAGTTTAGGACTCTTCTGGGAACTTCTACTACTTAGTTGCCAGGTAGTGGATGAAGAGGTTGTAATGGAATCTAAAATCAGATCACCAGAGAAGTAAAAAGCAAACAAGAGGTGGCCTCACTAAGCTGAAGGAAGAAAATCTGTCAAGGAGGAAAAGGAAGTGAACAGCTCTGAGATCTAACTAGGAGTGTAGGGAAGATGGATCCTAAGCCTATAGCAGCAGGGAGATTAGGAGAACAGTACTGGTGGAATGAAACAATGAAAGTCATACTGGTGAAACAAAAGAGATAAGCATTGGCTGGTGAGGTGGCTCAGCTGGTAATGAATGGTGCATGCCACCAAGCCTGAGACTGAGTTCGATCCATGGGATCCACATAGCAGAAGGAGAGAGCTGACTCTTTTGGACTCTTAAGTTTTCTCTGGTGTCCACATGGGCACCCTGGCACGTACATGTTCCCTCCTCACACACGTGTATATACACATAAAAATAAATAAATGCACTAATACAAAATTTTAGAGTGGCAATTACTAATAAAGGAAGAAGTAAAGTTATTTTCCAGATTGGATGAAAAGTATCTAAACCAATATCAGCATTTTTTAAGTAACAACTTATTTTATTTTTTGATTGAATATTTTTTATTTACATTTCTTTTTTTCCAGGCTTTTTTTCCATTGTCTTTACCTTTTTTTCCCGTTGTCTTTACTTTTTATTAGACATTGTTTTTCCTTTTATTAGATTTTTTAAAATTACATTTTAAATGTTATTCCCTTTCCCGGTTTCCCGGACATAAGCCCTCAATCCCATCCTCCTCCCCTTCTTCTTTAAGGGTGTTCCCCACCCCATCCATCCCCACTTCCTTCCCCCTGGGGGGGGTCCAGCATTGGCTGGACCAAGAGCTTCTCCTCCCATTGGTACCAAACAAGGCCATCCTCTGTTACATATGCAGCTGGAGCCATGGATCAGTCCATGTATAGTCTTTGGGTAGTAGGAGCTCTGGTTAGTTTGCATTGTTGTCCTTATGGGGTTGCAAGCCCCTTCAGCTCCTTCAATCCTTTCTCTAATTCCTCCAATGAGGATCCTGTTCTCAGTTCAGTGGTTTGCTGCTAGCATTCTCCTCTGTATTTGACATGCTCTGGCTGTGCCTCTCAGGAGACAGCTATATCAGGCTCCTGTCAGCATGCACTTCTTAACTTCATCAATATTATCTAGTTTTGGTGGCTGTATATATATGGACTGTATACCCATGTGGGGCAGCTCTGAATAGCCATTCCTTTAGTCTCTGCTCTAAACTTTGCCTCCATAACCCCTCCTATGAATATTTTTATTCCCCTTTTAAGAAGGAGTGAAGCATCTGCACTTTGGTCATCTTTCTTCTTGAGCTTCATGTGGTCTGTGGATTATATCTTGGGTAATTCAAGCTTTTGGGCTAATATCCACTTATCAGTGAGTGCATAGCATGTGTGTTTTTCTGTGATTGGGTTACCTCACTCAGGATGATATTTTCCAGTTCCATCCATTTGTCTATGAATTTCATAAAGTCATTGTTTTTGATAGCTGAGTAATATTCCATTGTGTAGATGCACCACATTTTCTGTATCCATTCCTCTGTTGAAGGGCATCTGGGTTCTTTCCAGCTTCTGACTATTATAAATAAGGCTGCGATGAACATAGTGGAGCACGTGTCTTTGTTATATGTTGGGGCATCTTTTGGGTATATGCCCAAGAGAGGTATAGCTGGATCCTAAGGGTTCAATGTCCAATTTTTTGAGGAATCTCCAGACTGATTTCCACAGTGGTTGTACCAGCTTGCAATCCCACCAACAGTGGAGGAGTGTTCCTCTATTTCCACATCCTCAGCAACATCTGCTGTCACCTGAGTTTTTGATGTTAACCATTCTGACTGGTGTGAGGTGGAATCCCAGGGTTGTTTTGATTTGCATTTTTAGCATTTAAATTGCTCTTACATTTAAGTATTCACAGTTTTATTCAAGTGAAAGAGGTTAAACATATAGCAACCACAAGAAAGGCTGTTAATGAAGAGTTCTGGAAAATGGTAGAAGGATGGAATGAAAAGTAAATATTTATAAACAGGATTTAATTGTGGAGTATTTTGCTGTTGTTTGCCCCATTTCAGGTGTTAGTCCTAATTGTTTAAGTTAGAAAAAATTGTTGAATGATTTTAAATTTCTTTTTTTTCTTTTTCAGAACTGATGACCGAACCCAGAACCTTCAGCTTGCTAGGCAAGCGCTCTACCCCTGAGCTAAATCCCCAACCCCAATTTTAAATTTCTAAATAACAAAGTTATTTTATTTCAGACTAAAACAATATGATGTAAATAATGAAGTAGGGAATTTCAAAATCATAATCACAGCCATTAGGAGAAATTAACTCAATAGTCCCCGAAAGTAAAGGCATGGATTTGAACCGTAGCCGTGAGCATCAGGATGCTGATCAGAGGAACCTGTGAGTGTTCTCTATGAGGGGGAAGTGGCATTTCATTCTGTATCATTGCCAGATGCATTAGGGCATCAAAGAGGCAAGTGGCACAGTATAGAGGATATCTGTGATTTACACTTGATTCTAAAACAGGACAATGACATCGGAAAGATGATAGTGCGTTCAGTCTATAAATCATGCAAAGCAAAAGCAGGTTGGGACAGCAGTACATCAGAAGATGAGGGACATGGGTATTTGCCAGTTCAGACATTCAACAAATTTTCTCATTTTCATGCTTACTTTTTAAAACTTATTTCATACATATAATTTATAAATCATATATATACATATATAAAATTTACACATTGAACAATAGAATTAAAACAACAGAATTATTTAATGCAGTTTTGAATAGAGGAATAAAGGATAAAATGTCAGATTACAGAACAAAGCAAACTTTAAAAACTACTTTTTTCTATGTGGGTCAATGCAACAAATACACTCAGTGACTACCCATGGCTTTTTGTGGTAATGGTCAGTGGAATGGAAAAGCAAACCCAAGTCTCTAATCAAACCTCAAGGGAATATCATATGGCTGGTTCATTTGAATACAGAGATGGTCGTTGCTACTTGAACACAGAGAAAGTTAAATTCAACAGGTTTCTTTAAATCCCATGTTATGTCAGAAATCATACTTTGCCCTGGAGAACCTTCTAGACTTAAGAGAACAAGCTCACGTTCGTCCTTGCCAACATGAGGGAAATCACATCCTGCTCATGTTGTTGTGACGAATAAGAGAGGCAAGCACAAGAGAGCCTGCCATAAATGCTAACACATCATTTCATCATGCTTAAGAGTGAGCTGAGAGTCATCATAAAGAGACACAATGGCATAAAATTAGTTTCTATGTCTGAGGCTATGTTGGGAATATTATGTCATATGTATTGCATTGCTTTTAAGAAACATTAATTATGGGTAAGTTTGTGTGATCTGACTCTACAAGCCAGAGAAAACATGTATCTCTAGGCTACAGTTCTGTTGAAGAATCTATGCAGTTTAAACAAGTGGCCTGTCTATGGGGGTCATGCTGCCCTGAGTCTTGATAAATTATGGTTTTAGCAAATTACTGCTTATCTGCCTTATGCACGAACTTTTCTTAAAAGCATAACTTTCAATAACCACTGTTACTAGAAAAGTTGACAGAAATAGATAATTAAGGGAGAAAATCCAAAAGTATGAGATTCATAGGAAGATGGTACCTGCCATGTATTTTCAGTAGTGGTTAGTAGTTAAATACAGATTCCAACAGAGTCTGTTGTAAGCCTGTTAGCAGTAATCTGTAAAGCCCAATCCTTTAAAAAAAATACCAGGCAAAAAGGGTGATACAACTTCAAATGGTCTTTGCTCCTTAGGAAAATCATTGGCCGAAGTTCATTTTGGTCATCTGCTGTGGGCGAATTGTCATAAAAAGACTTGCAAAAACACTGAACCACTCACAGATCTTCCATGCATGAATGTGCGATAAGTATCCAGCTGTACTTAACCAGCTGTACTGGGAAGTGAGATCAGTGCACACAGAAATTTTTTTTCCATCTTATTGAATTGGGTATTTCTTATTTACAATTGTTATTACCTTTTCTGGTTTCCAGGACAACATCCCCCTAACACCTCTCATTCCCCTTCTATTTGGGTGTTCCCCTCATAATCCTCCCCCCATTACCGCCCTCCTCCCAACAATCCCGTTCACTGGGGGTTTAGTCTTGGCAGGACCAAGGGCTTCCCCTTCCACTGGTGCCCTTACTAGGCTATTCATTTCTACATATGCAGTTGGAGCCCAGGGTCAGTCCATGCACAGTCTTTGGGTAGTGGCTTAGTCCCTGGAAGCTCTGGTTGGTTGGCATTGTTGTTTATATGGGGTCTCAAGCCCCTTCAAGCTCTTTCAGTCTTTTCTCTGATTCCTTCAACGGGGGTCCCATTCTCAGTTCAGTGGTTTGCTCCTGGCATTCACCTATGTATTTGCTGTATTCTGGCTGTGTCTCTCAGGAGAGATCTACATCCAGTTCTTGTCAGCCTGCACTTCTTTGCTTCATCCATCTCATCTAGTTTGGTGGCTGTATATGTATGGGCCACATGTGGGGCAGGCTCTGAATGGGTGATCCTTCTGCCTCTGTTCTACACTTTGCCTCCCTATTCTTTCCCAAGGGTATTCTTGTCCTCCTGTTAAAGAAGGAGTGAAGCATCAGCATTTTGTTCACCCTTCTTGAGTTTCATGTGTTCTGTGCATATAGGGTAATTCAAGCATTTGGGCAAATAGCCACTTATCAGTGAGTGCATACCATGTGTGTTTTTCTGTGATTGGGTTACCTCACTCAGGATGGTATTTTTCAGTTCCATCCATTTGCCTATGAATTTCATAAAGTCATTTTTTATTGAAAAAAAAAGCATTTAATTGGGTGTGGCTTACAGTTTCAGAGGTTCAGTCCATCATCATCACGGCAGGAAACATGGCAGCATCCCGGCAAACATGGTACTGGAGGAGCCGAGAGTTCTACATCTTCATCCACAGAAGGGGGCCTAGAATTCCACACTGGGCGGAGCTTGAGCCCAGAGACCTCAAAGCCCACCCTAACAGTGACACACTTCCTCCAGCAAAGCCACATCTCCTACTAGTGCTCCTTCTCGTGAGCCAAGCAATGAAGCACATGAGTATATGGGGTTGGGGATGGAGGGCAAACCTATTCAAACCACATAGGGTGTATCTTGCCGGGCAGTTGTTGTAGCTCGTGGGAGGGATTTGCAGATGGGCAAGTCTGATGGTTTTCTTTTCTACTCTGGAAGCATGCACGGTATCTTCCAGCACTGTGAAAGCCACAGTTGGGTGAAGCCTCCAGGTGAGTACTGGCTTGATTTCTCCATGTTTTACAATAGGGGCTATCCGTGACAGTAGCTTTAGATTCAAGACTCTCTTCATAACTTACCCTGCAATGACAATGTCACGAGGCCATTAATAAGGAAGGACTTTTCCATTTTGATTTTTAAAATTTGTGTGTGTGTGTGTGTGTGTGTGAGAGAGAGAGAGAGAGAGAGAGAGAGAGAGAGAGAGAGACATCGAGACAGAGACAGAAAGGTGGTGTAGGATGTGTGTGTGTGTGTGTGAATTCAGGTGTGAATGCCACAGCATACATGTGGAGGTCAGAGGAAAACTTCTGGGAATCAGTTCTCTCTTTCAACCATGGAATGGAATTCAGATCTCCAGGGTTGTGTGTCACACACTCTTATACCCTGAGCTGTTTCACCAGCCCAGGGGTCTCCTCTAACTGCACACCGAGGGTCTAGACAGGCCTCTTCACAAAGATCACAGGTTTATTCCCTTTTCTTCACCCCACTTTCCCTTCTGAAACTGTCTTTATTCTGTGTTTGTTTACTTGTACGCCTCCCTCTTTAAAATCGCTCCCCATGATCGCAGAGGCCGGGTGCAAACAACTGAGGAAGGAATTTCGTTTTGCAAAGCACACAGTGAGCTCAGCCTCCAGCCCTAGGTCCTTGAACTCATGCCCTCTCCACCTCTCCACTGCCTTTCTGGGCCCAGGCTCTGGTTCTCACACACATGCACATGGCTTGCCCAGCTTTCTCCGCCGGCTCATTGTTGCCATTCAAAATGTTCTGGCAGCTCTCACTGTAAGGCTAGAGGAGAACGCTGAGGAAAATGTCCACTTTTTGCAGAGGTTAAAGTTTGATGAATTGCTTTGGCGAGTCTTAAAATGTGCTGGCTAAAAACATATGTAAGGCCTTTCTTTCCTTCCCTTCTTCTTTCCTTCCTTCTTTCTGTCTTTTTTTTTTTTTAATTAACTTGAGTATTTCTTATATACATTTCGAGTGTTATTCCCTTTCCCGGTTTCCGGGCAAACATCCCCCTAATCCCTACCCCTCCCCTCCTTTATGGGTGTTCCCCTCCCCATCCTCCCCCCATTGCCGCCCTCCCTCCAACAATCTAGTTCACTGGGGGTTCAGTCTTAGCAGGACCCAGGGCTTCCCTTTCCACTGGTGCTCTTACTAGGATATTCATTGCTACCTATGAGGTCAGAGTCCAGGGTCAGTCCATGTATAGTCTTTAGGTAGTGGCTTAGTCCCTGGAAGCTCTCGTTGCTTGGCATTGTACATATGGGGTCTTGAGCCCCTTCAAGCTCTTCCAGTTCTTTCTCTGATTCCTTCAGCGGGGGTCCTATTCTCAGTTCAGTGGTTTGCTGCTGGCATTCGCCTCTGTATTTGCTCAATTCTGGCTATGTCTCTCAGGAGCGATCTACATCCGGCTCCTCTCGGCCTGCTCTTCTTTGCTTCATCCATCTTGTCTAATTGGATGGCTATATATGTATGGGCCACATGTGGGGCAGGCTCTGAATGGGTGTTCCTTCTGTGTCTGTTTTATCTTTGCCTCTCTATTCCCTGCCAAGGGTATTCTTGTTCCATTTTTAAAGAAGGAGTGAAGCATTCACATTTTGATCATCTGTCTTGAGTTTCATTTGTTCTAGGCATCTAGGGTAATTCAAGCATTTGGGCTAATAGCCACTTATCAATGAGTGCATACCATGTGTGTTTTTCTGTGATTGGGTTAGCTCACTCAGGATGATATTTTCCAGTTCCAAACATTTGCCTATGAATTTCATAAAGTCATTGTTTTTGATAGCTGGGTAATACTCCATTGTGTAGATGCACCACATTTTCTGTATCCATTCCTCTGTTGAAGGGCATTTGGGTTCTTTCCAGTTTCTGGCTATTATAAATAAGACTGCGATGAACATAGTGGAGCACGTGTCTTTTTTATATGTTGGGGCATCTTTTGGGTATATGCCCAAGAGAGGTATAGCTGGATCCTCAGGCAGTTCAATGTCCAGTTTTCAGAGGAACCTCCAGACTGATTTCCAGAATGGTTGTACCAGCCTGCAATCCCACCAACAATGGAGGAGTGTTCCTCTTTCTCCACATCCTCGCCAGCATCTGCTGTCACCTGAGGTTTTGACCATAGCCATTCTCACTGGTGTGAGGTGAAATCTCAGGGTTGTTTTGATTTGCATTTCCCTTATGACTAAAGATGTTGAACATTTCTTTAGGTGTTTCTCAGCCATTCGGCATTCCTCAGCTGTGAATTCTTTGTTTAGCTCTGAACCCCATTTTTTAACAGGGTTATTTGTCTCCCTGCAGTCTAACTTCTTGAGTTCTTTGTATAATTTGGATATAAGGCCTCTATCTGTTGTAGGATTGATAAAGATCTTTTCCCAATCTGTTGGTTGCCGTTTTGTCCTAACCACAGTGTCCTTTGCCTTACAAAAGCTTTGCAGTTTTATGAGATCCCATTTGTCGATTCTTGATCTTAGAGCATAAGCCATTGGTGTTTTGTTCAGGAAATTTTTTCCAGTGCCCATGTGTTCCAGATGCTTCCCTAGTTTTTCTTCTATTAGTTTGAGTGTATCTGGTTTGATGTGAAGGTCTTTGATCCACTTGGACTTAAGCTTTGTACAGGGTCATAAGCATGGATCGATCTGCATTCTTCTACATGTTGACCTCTAGTTGAACCAGCACCATTTGCTGAAAATGCTATCTTTTTTCCATTTGATGGTTTTGGCTCCTTTGTCAAAAATCAAGTGCCCATAGGTGTGTGGGTTGATTTCTCGATCTTCAATTCTGTTCCATTGGTCTATCTGTCTGTCTCTGGACCAATACCATGCAGTTTTTATCACTATTGCTCTGTAATACTGCTTGAGTTCAGGGATAGTGATTCCCCCTGAAGTCCTTTTATTGTTGAGGATGGTTTTAGCTCTCCTGGGTTTTTTGTTATTCCAGATGAATTTGCAAATTGTTCTAACTCTTTGAAGAATTGGATTGGTATTTTGATGGGGATTGCATTGAATCTGTAGATCGCTTTTGGTAAAATGGCCATTTTTACTATATTAATCCTGCCAATCCATGAGCATGGGAGATCTTTCCATCTTCTGAGGACTTCTTCAATTTCTTTCTTCAGAGTCTTGAAGTTCTTGTACAAATCTTTTACTTGCTTGGTTAAAGTCACACCGAGGTACTTTATATTATTTGGGTCTATTATGAAGGGTGTCGTTTCCCTAATTTCTTTCTCGGCTTGTTTCTCTTTTGTGTAGAGGAAGGCTACTGATTTATTTGAGTTAATTTTATACCCAGCCACTTTGCTGAAGTTGTTTATCACTTTAGTAGTCCTCTGGTGGAACTTTTGGGATCACTTAAGTATACTAGCATATCATCTGCAAATAGTGATATTTTGACTTCTTCTTTTCCGATCTGTATCCCCTTGACCTCCTTTTGTTGTCTGATTGCTCTGGCTAGAACTTCAAGAACTATATTGAATAAGTAGGGAGAGAGTGGGCAGCCTTGTCTAGTCCCTGATTTTAGTGGGATTGCTTCAAGTTTCTCTCCATTTAGTTTAATGTTAGCAACTGGTTTGCTGTATATGGCTTTTACTATGTTTAGGTATGGGCCTTGAATTCCTATTCTTTCCAGGACTTTTATCATGAAGGGGTGTTGAATTTTGTCAAATGCTTTCTCAGCATCTAATGAAATGATCATGTGGTTCTGTTCTTTCAGTTTGTTTATATAATGGATCACGTTGATGGTTTTCCGTATATTAAACCATCCCTGCATGCCTGGGATGAAGCCTACTTGATCATGGTGGATGATTGTTTTGATGTGCTCTTGGATTCAGTTTGCCAGAATTTTATTGAGTAGTTTTGCGTCGATATTCATAAGGGAAATTGGTCTGAAGTTCTCTTTCTTTGTTGGGTCTTTGTGTGGTTTAGGTATAAGAGTAATTGTGGCTTCATAGAAGGAATTCGGTAGTGATCCATCTGTTTCAATTTTGTGGAATAGTTTGGACTGTATTGATATGAGGTCTTCTATGAAGATGTGATAGAATTCTGCACTGAACCCATCTGGACCTGGGCTCCTTTTGGTTGGGAGACCTTTAATGACTGCTTCTATTTCTTTATGAGTTATGGGGTTGTTTAAGTGGTTTATCTGTTCCTGATTTAACTTTGGTACCTGGTATCTATCTAGGACATTTTCCATTTCCTCCAGATTTTCAAGTTTTGTTGGATATAGACTTTTATGGTAGGATCTGATAATTTTTTGAATTTCCTCTGATTCTGTAGTTATGTCTCCCTTTTCATTTCTGATTTTTAATTGGGACACTCTCTGTGTCCTCTGGTTAACCTGGCTAAGGGTGTATCTATCTTGTTGATTTTCTCAAACAACCAGCTTTTGGTTCTGTTGATTCTTTGTATAGTCCTTTTTATTTCTACTTGGTTGATTTCAGCACGGAGTTTGATTATTTCCTGCCTTCCACACCTCCTGGGTGTATTTGCTTCTCTTTATTCTAGAGCTTTGAGGTGTGCTGTCAAGCTGTTGATATATGCTTTCTCCTGTTTTTTTTTGCAGGCACTCAGAGCTGTGAGTTTTCCTCTTAGCACAGTTTTCATTGTGTCCCATAAGTTTGGGTATGTTGTACCTTCTTTTTCATTAAATTCTAAGAAGTCTTTAATTTCTTTCTTTATTTCTTCCTTGACCAGGTTATCATTGAGTAGAGCATTGTTCAACTTCCAGGTATACGTGGGCATTCTTTCCTTACTGTTATTGAAGACCAGCTTTAGCCCGTGGTGGTCTGATAGGACGAATGGGATTATTTCTGTCTTTTTTGTATCTGTTGAGGCCGGATTATATGGTCAGTATTGGAGAAAGTACCATGAGGTGGTGAGAGAAGGTATATCCTTTTGTTTTAGGATAGAATTTTCTATAACTATCTATTAAGTCTATTTGGTTCATGACTTCTCTTAGTCTGTCAATGTCTCTGTTTAATTTCTGTTTCCATGATCTGTCCATTGATGAGAGTGGGGTGTTGAAATCTCCTACTATTATTATGTGAGGTGTAATCTGTGCTTTGAGCTTTAGTAAGGTTTCTTTTATGTATGTAGGTGCCCTTGTATTTGTAGTATAGATATTTTGGATTGAGAGTTCATCTTGTTGAATTTTTCCTTTGACGAATATGAAGTGTCCTTCCTTATCTTTTTTGATGACTTTTGGTTGAAAATCGATTTTATTCGATATTACAATGGCTACTCCAGCTTGCTTCTTCAGACCATTTGCTTGGAAAGTTGTTTTCCAGCCTTTTACTCTTAGGTAATGTCTGTCTTTGTCTCTGAGGTGTGTTTCCTGTAGGCAGCAGAATGCTGGGTCCTCATTGCGTATCCAGTTTGTTAATCTGTGTCTTTTTATTGGGGAATTGAGTCCATAGATGTTGACAGATATTAAGAAATAGTGATTGTTGCTTCCTGTTATATTTGTATTTGGATGTGAGATTATGTTTTGTGCTTTGCTTCTCTTTGTTTTGTTGCAAAGCAATTAGTTTCTTGCTTTTTCTAGGGTATAGCTTGCCTCCTTTTGTTGGGCTTTACCATTTATTATCCTTTGTAGGGCTGGATTTGTAGAAAGATATTGTGTAAATTTGGTTTTGTCATGGAATATCTTGGTATCTCCATCTATATTAATTGAGCGCTTTGCTGGATACAGTACCCTGGGCTGGCATTTGTGTTCTCCTAGGGTCTGTATGACATCTGTCCAGGATCTTATGGCTTTCATCGTCTCTGGTGAGAGGTCTGCCTTTATATGTTACTTGACCTTTTTCCCTTACTGCTTTTAATATTTTTTCTTTGTTTTGTGCATTTGATGTTTTGACTATTATGTTACAGGAGGAGTTTCTTTTCTGGTCCAATCTATTTGGAATTCTGTAGGCTTCTTGTATGTTTATGAGCATCTCTTTCTTTAGGTTAGGCAAGTGTTCTTTTATGATTTTGTTGAAGATATCTACTGGTTCTTTGACCTGGGAGTCTTCACTCTCTTCTATACCTATTATCCTTAGGTTTGATCTTCTTATTGTATCCTGGATTTCCTGTATGTTTTGGGCCAGTAGCTTTTTCCGTTTTACATCATCCTTGACAGTTGTGTCGATGATTTCTATGGTATCTTCTGCTCCTGAGATTCTCTCTTCTATCTCTTGCATTCTTTTGGTGATGCTTGTATCTACGGCTTTGTGTCTTCCTTTGGTTTTCTATATTCATGGTTGTCTCCCTTTGTGCTTCCTTTATTGCTTCTATTTCCATTTTTAATTCCTTCACCTGTTTGATTGTGTTTTCCTGTAATTCTTTCAGGAATTTTTGTGATTCCTCCCTATAGGCTTCTATTTGTTTATTTGTGTTTTCCTGCGTTTCTCTCAGGGAGTTCTTTATGTCGTTCTTGAAATCCTCCATCATCATGATCAAATGTGATTTAAAATCTAGATCTTGCTTTTCTGGTGTGTTTGGATATTCAGTGATTCTTATACACAAGCAATGCCTACAGGACCAAACTACACAGTCCTTACAAGGTTCATATCAGAAAGGGGAGAAGAAAATGGGTGTGAGTCTGTAACTCTCCTGTCTTAGCAAACTTACCTTTCTCTACAACGATTACATCTTTCAGCTCCATTGTTCATTAACAAAGTGATGGCCTCTAGGGAATTTTCCAGAAGTATTTAAAGCTTATTTGGCGCTTGTGGAACAATAAAGAATATCATACTAAGCGGTAGTAAAGCAGACAGTTATGTTACCTTTTACTCCAGTCATCTTCCAGTGCTTCAATGGGAGTGAGGATGTTTCCTCTGTTTCTATTTTAATGAACTGTCAATGGGCAGCGAGATACATCTATTCAATGGCAGGCGTTTTTTCTGATTATAGATGCAAATCCTTCTAACAGCAATTCCCACAGCTCTGGGAGAAGTTCTGGAGAGTGGAGGTTGATTACATGCTGATCATTTGAGGACTCTGGGATTTTCCTGTTGATCTATGCCAGCTTGATCCATGTAATTTTTCTCTATGAATAAATGATCCACAAAAGACATGGGATTTAGAATTAGAAAGTTATTGCGCATTCTTACTTTATCCCAACAATCATTGTGATGCCCAGAAAATATGCACTTTTTGATCTTTGGCTTGTTTACTGAAAACAACAGTAATAGCAACACTTACTTTGTACAGGCTTAATGGCAGTGCTTACTTTGTGTTGTGCATTGTTGTTTGAGACTGGGTCTTACTATGTATTCTTACTATGAGACTTCCAACACAAGCAATTCTTCTACCTCAGTTGAAGGGTGTAAGCCACCATGCCTGACTAATTTATAGAGATTTTAAGAATTAAAATAGTGGCTCTTACTCTCTGTCCCCTCTCTCCCTGTCCCTTCTCTCTCTCTCCCTATCTCATCCTCCTTTCTCTTCATGTGTTTCTGGCTGGCCTCTCCTCTCCCTCTCTTCTCTCTCTTCTCTCCCTCTCTCTCTCCCTCCCCCTTTCTATCCTCTCTCTCTCTGCCTTTCTCAGTCTTTACTCCCTCTTCAACTCCCCTTCCCATGCCCTAAATAAATTATGTCATACTACAAAAAATTAAAAAGTGTTTGCATGCTAACACAACAGATGTTCAATATGTTTTAGTCATTCATTCATTCACTCAACATTTTTCAGATGGTTCTATGTAGCACAGGCTAGCCACAAGCTTGCCAGACTCTACATCCAAAATGCTAGTGTTTTAGGCTTATGCTGTTGTTCCTGGCTTTGTCGCTTTTAATTATGAATAATAGCTTTCAAACAATGGCAGCCCAGACACCACAATTACCAGGAACAGGAGCCATCGTGTACAGTTCACATTCAAAGGATCTCTGAAATCAGTCCACCTGCATTTCATGAAAAGTAAAATAAAGCCGTGATAGACCACAGAATATAGTTTGTGCATGATGATAAAGGAAATGTCTGGCAGTTCTATTGATTTTAAACCTCTCTGAATTTTTAGTCCTGAAAATACCTGTACAAATTTGTTTTATGCAGAATTTTTGCAACACCCTGTGGCCTCCACTCACTGTGTCGGCCCCATGGTTTAGTTCCTTTATTTGGCAACAGTGAGGAACTTTTGTGGATATGACAACAGGTACAGACCCAAGGGTCAGAGGGGAGATAACCCTGGGTTCATGTCGCCAGGCTCAAGTCCTTACATGAAGGTGTAGGCTCCAGAGGTCAGAATGATGTTCTTGCCAGGAAAGAAGCTTCAGCTCTGTGATTAGGTGAAGGCTCACCTGGGGGGAATAAGGTGACCAGCAGGCCTGAGTGCTCCTGGCCTGCAGCTGGCAAGAGAAAAGAGGTTCAGTCCTATAACTACGAAGAACAGAGTTTTACTAAAAGTCAGACAAACTCAAAAGATGACCTGCACTCTAAGTCCCCACAACAGCCTGGGGGACTCCTGACACGGAAACTGAGGTGAGGAAGGTGTGACACCACAGTAAATCACTATACGGTAGACAAAAACTGACACAAGTGTTTCATGTTTTCCTACCAGACCAAGTCAGTTATATAATAGTTCAGGAGGAGATTCTGTCAACACTCGAAGATGATGTGATTAAAATGGCCTCAGCAGGCAAGTCATTGAGCCTGCTCAAAGTTTGCAAGCATTCAGTTGTTATTAAAATACATATAATTATATATATTAATATATTTGATCTATTAGAAGATATATATTGTTGAAAGAGAAGCAACATTGCTTTCCGTTGCTTTTGGGAGTACCTTCCCTTTTCCAATAAGGAATACAGCCCAAATTAGAGTGAATCTTAATTAAAGATACGGCAACTTGACCATTATTTTAAGATCGTAGTGCAGGCATCAGGAGACAGCCAGTTTAATTGGAAGAAATGACTGTTTACCAGCATAAATACTGTAAATGATTGCAGAGAAGTAATTATAAATGATAAGGAACCCTGGGAGGGTTAATAATGCATTTCAATGTAAATTCTTACACTTGATTAACAGTTTCTACATTCTATGACTTATTTGATAATAGGTCCCCAGACATTTTATGTGTTCCAAATATGACCTAAAAACTTAAAAATTTCCATGGCAAAAGTCACAACTTCGAGAAAGAGGAAAATGAGCTTGAGAATTACCATAATAAGCTTATTTGGAGCCTTAAAATAGAATAGATAAAGAAATATACCTTCTTAGGCACAAAGTCATAAAGATAAGGATATTACTTACTATCCTTGTATCTTAAAGTCATCAATCATCAAAAGATGTCATAGTAGATATGGATTTATTAAGGAAATATACTAGGCCTGTAGATCTGAAGATATGTAACTAGAGTCAGAATATATACAGAATACACACACACACACACACACACACACACATATATATATATATATATATATATATATATACATACATACATACAATCTGTTGAGGACATACAGCTTACATGTCAACAGGTAGGTGTGTGTGTGTGTGTGTGTGTGTGTGTGTGTGTGTGTGTGTGTGTAAATAGAAGTGTGTCTGGGTGTGGGCATGTAAATAAAAAGTTGAAAATGAGAAATATGGAAATGTACCCAAAGCTCTCCATCCCTCATCTGAATAAATTTAAAACTACTTGAAGTATATTCTTTTTCAATGCTAAGAAAAGTTGGATTGCAATCTTCTCTACATATGCCCTTCAGTAGAAAGGCTATGTTGATATACTTTTTATGTTTTTATATGTGAAGCTTCGTGAGTTTATGTGTACCACGTGTGTGCAGGTGCCTATGGAGGCCAAAAAGAGGACATTAGATCCTCTGGAACTGGAGTTATAGACGATTTTAAATTGCTTAATGGTGGTGATGCTGCGATCTAAACTGTGGTCCTCAGCAAAAGTAGTAAGTGCTCTCAACAGGTGAGCCATATCATGCATCCCACATATTCTTAATTAAAAGCTACATTTTCGAGAATGCTCATCACCTTTTAGTGAAATGAGAAGTCAAACAGAGACTGGATGAGCTACATTTTCTGGTTTCACTCAAAGTTTGGGAGTAGGTAGCATCTCTTTTCTGTGTTGGAGGCAGTACAAATCCCTGGACAGTGACAACTTAGGCATCTATCCACAGTGTAAACTACTGTATTTGGAGGAACATGAGAAAATTCTTTCCATCAGTGTTGAGCATAAAACACAGATGGCTTGTCCACTGTTGGAACAGAGATTAATATTGCATCTAAATTCTTTTATCATGAATACATAGGGGTTTTGTGGACATGAGCAGCTCAGAACTGGTCTTGTCACTATTTTCTACTAAATATTAAAAAGAAGCTAATGTCAAATATTTTAGTACATAAGACTCTTTATTCATTGTGTAGAAGAAACACTATAGATACAGGAACCCACTTTAGTAGAATATCCTTCCCATATACCTGTGTAAAACATACATATGTGTAGTTGTACACCTTTAGGAATAATATAAGTAACTCACACATTAAGATTAAACTCCTCTGAGTAGCTGAAACACTGGTTTTATGGCAATGTAACTTGCAGGGTGTGGCTGAGAACCCCACAGGTCCTCTGAACTGCAAGGGGTACAGTGACATTCTTTACCAGCCATGTCTGTATTTTCATGGGCCCTAGCAATAAACACAGCACTTGTCACCGAGTTAATAGGTTAAATTTGTATCATGATGTACTGACAGTAAACTTGTACACGAGACTTGCTTCAGGGTGCAACTCTACCCAGCATCAAATAGCAAGCTAATAAAGGCGGTAGCAGAAACAGTTTTACGACCCTCCAATGACTTGTGTTTTACATTATATTATCTCATTGCAGACGTTTGAATTAAAGGTTAACAAATAGTATTTAATGGGTTGTCTAGATGAATGTACAGTGCGTGGATACATGTGTCTTGTGATTTCTCTCAGTTTTAATACTATACATGTTTTATGACTTGGGTTAAGACATGAGTGTAAGTGGATGATGGCTCTTGACTGACTTTTTAAAGTAATATGAAATGGCACATTTTGTTATACTTCCTCCAATTAACTGCATATCCACCATTAAAGCAATCTGTCATCATTTTAACAATGTCATTAACGTCTACAATATAATTCACAAGGGCTTTGTTCTTCCTTCAAAATTAGTAGCACATACATTTATATAGAGAGCTTGGAATACAAAAACAAATTTAAGAAGCTTTCAACTCTACGCTATACAAATATTTTAAATGAATTACACAGAAAGTCTAGCTTTACTAACAATGAAATGCCCACAGAAATTATATATCCATTAGAGTGGATGAATGATGTACAAATTTCTTTTCTTTCTACCCCAGCCATCAAGAAATATGATTTACTGTATTGCTAAATGTACTTGAGTTAATGAAAATAATTTAAGCTTTTGGGCTACTGAATTTAGAAATTAGTGTATAAAATATATGCCATAGGTATATGATATCTTTACATCTTTAGAGATAGTGTGGAAAATTTTAATTCGTAAAAGCCACACATTAAACACTAAAATTAATTTTACTACCAAATTTAGATGATGTAGACATGTAAATTGCTAGATTGTGTTTTATTTCATATTGTGATGTGAGTAAATGGGTTAAGATTCAGTTAAGAGTAAATACAAGGAGAAGGTTTAATTCACAAAAGCTAGCAGTTTCCACTGAACAAAGCCTCGTCCAATGCACCACGCACGCAGGTGTTTGCTCTGCTATAAAGATGAACAGGATGTGGAAATCTGCATACTGTCAGCCAAACTTGCCAACACATATAAAGCACTCATAGTTTTTAGTAGACTTTTTTATTGATAACTAGTTTACACATGGCTTATCAAATGCAGAAGACTAGACTGAGTAAATCACTTTCGGATTTTTAAAAAATTCAGTTCCTGAAGATCTCCCTTGTGTGATTCTCACAATCTCCTATTTTAGTTCCTTTGCAGTCATGTCTTTCCCTTCTGTACAGCAGACATTCATTTCAGTTGAAATTAAGACTCCAAGCCCATCAAGACTCTGGTTCCTTGCATATGACAGTGACTGCGCTAATAAATGTTAGATGGTTATTTTATGCCCCAAATTAATGTGATCTCTCCATCTTAACAGCTCCTTCTCTTCTGTACTGGTTGTCTCTAAAAAGTTTTCAGCCACCCACTCTTCCAAACAGAAATCCAGAGTGACCATGATTCATGCATTACAGCTTTAGATCCAGTCAAAGTTGGAAAGGGAAGGGAACAGAGGTGGGGCCTGGAGGGGAAACTGAAAAGCAGGCAAGGGATGTAATTCAGTCCTTCTTAGAAGGGGAAACAAAAATATTCATAGAAAGGGATATGGAGACAAAGTTTGGAGCAGAGACTGAAGGAATGGCCATTCAGAGCCTGCCCCAATTGGTATCCAGCCCATATACATACAGCCACCAAACCGAGACAATATTGCTGATGCCAAGAAGTGCATGGGGACAGGAGCCTGATATAGCTGTCTCCTGAGAGGCTCTGCCAGAGCGTGACAAACACAGAGGCAAATGCTCACAGTCAACCATTGAACTGAGAACAGGGTCCCCACTGGAGGAGTTAGAGAAAGGACTGAAGGAGCTGAAGGGGTTTGCAACCCCATAAGAACAATATCAACCAACCAGAGCTCCCAGGGACTAAGCGACCATCCAAAGAGTACACGTGGACAGACGCATGGCTCCAGCTGCATATCTAGCAGAGGATGGCCTTGTTGGGTGCCAACGGGAGGAGAAGCCCTTGGTCTTGCCAAGGGTGGACCCTCCTGTGCAGGGGAATGTCAGGGCAGGGAAGCAGGAAGAAGTGGGTGGTTAGGTGGGAGGAACGGGGATAACATTTGAAATGTAAATAAAATTTATCCAATAAAAAAGAAAAATTAATATAAGAAAAATTATAAAAAGATTGTCATTCGACATCTCTCTCTTCCAGGCCTACTACCTCTATCTGCTGCAGAGCCGTTTTCTTTGGGATACAGTCCAGTAGCTAAATTGCGCAGCACTTGGTTGAATCTCAGTCCTATATCCCAGGTCTCCAAACAAGATATTTCAGGGATTCTAGAGGTCTGTCACAGTTCTCAAGTCTCCTCCATGACAAACATTCTTCAGTCTCTTTTCTCTTTTATTTTCCACAGCTTTGTGTTCTTATTTTCCTGATTATCATCACTCAGTATTTACTAGTGATAGAACTAAAATTCTTAATGTTGCTTAAAAGAAACCCAAACTATTAATCACACTAGATAGATTACAGTTCTTTTAATTGATTTTACATTTTTATAGCAATATCACTGACTACACTGGCTAGTAAACAAAGAAATTAAATCTGTAGGCCGAGAGATCCAAGAGCATGGAGCATCTGGCAAGGGCCTTCATACTGAATACTTTGCTCCATTGTGGGAAGCAGGAGGTCGGGAGTGAACATAAGAACTCACTTTTATAAAACACACACACACACACACACACACACACACACCTACACACACACCCCTACATTCACACACCCCTACACACACACACAAACACCTACACACACCTCTACACATACACACACACACCCCTACACACACACACAAACTGATCTACTCATGTAATAACAACGTGAGTTCATTCATAAATTCTCACGGAAAAACAGTGAACTTTCACTAGAGACTTTCAACACTATCACATAAATTATATTTCCAACACATGAATTTTGTGGGACAAATTCAAACTATAACAAGTACCAGAGAGGATTTCAATTTGAGAACAAGGCAGCAAAGTTAACACTAATATATGTTTGATATCTCTTCAGACTTTAATTTAATTTTTAAGGTTAGCATACCAAGTGCTAGGTTTCATGATGGCAGCTTCAAATATATGCATAATTATTCTTTGTTTCCATTTCTTTCTTTAAATTTTAAATTCCATGTAATATCAACTAAGAGCAAATTTGTGTTTTCTTCAATATATTTTTAAAATTTATTATTATTATTACTATTATTATTACGGTGGTGGTGGTGGTGGTGGTGGTGGTGGTAGTGGTGGTGGTGGTGGTGGTGGTGGCGGTGGCGGCGGTGGCGGTGGTGATGTAGTTGTACACTATCTGCAACAGTGCATTGTGAGGACAAAGTGTCAGAGGACAACTTTGTGCAGTCAGTTCTCTCTTCTACCTTTACATAGGTTCTAGAGATTGAAGGCAGCTCTTCAGGGTTTCATCGCAATTGTTTTAGATACTGAGCCATCATGCCAGCCCAGAAATTTTCTAAAACGATACATTTCTAGAAAGCCACTTCCATAAAATGGTTTTTGGGAACTTTAATTCAAATGAAATAATTTATTTCTCTTCGTCTGCTTTATGCAATACCCACCCTCCACAAATAGCCACATGGCAACGTAAGACAATTTCAGTATGTTAAAAACTCGGTGCAGTGGTCCAAAGCATACTATATCCTTGTATTCCTTCATGCTGCATCAAGAAAGTTAGTATACTTTTTGAATCATATAGATAAGTGTAGTACACATCATCAAAATATTACCATGAAAGTCAAATGCTAAACAAATCCCTTTACGTTTTGGTTGATACATTCAATGCACATTACCTAATCTTTCATTCTGTTCAAACCAGTACTAGACTAGGACCACATGCTCCTCCTTGATTCCTTATGCTTCGTCTGTACACAAAACCAGAATAAAGTCAACCAACATGTGATGTTCAGTGATCATTATAATATTGCATGGGGTTCATCTAGGGATTTCTGGATAGACGACTTTTCGGTGGAAATGTACTATGACTCAGAATTAGAACATTATTTTCTAAACTATGACTTAAATCCATATTATCCATTTTAACCCTATAAAGTGTCTCAAACTCTCTAGAATTTTTTAATGGATTAAACACAGATAATTGTGATTATTGCATACTAAACAACCAATGCCTGTGTCACGCTATGCAAAATTGTCACATAAACCCTAATGAGGATCCTGTGAGGCAGGCACTATGGTCTTCATTTCAGGAATGAGAAATCAGAAACAAAGGGAGGGGACTGCCAGATCTAAGCATAGTTGTAGTGAGAATTTTGGTTTCTTCAGGAACACAGACGTATTATAAGAATGTGTTTTCATTTTAATCACAGATGTGGGATATGGGCCTACTTCAGACTGTCCACAGCAGCTGACTATGATTTGCCCCCTACTCTAGCAGGAGCATGATTTTGACAGCTACAGACTGGTTCTGCGAGGATGTGATAGTTTGAATTCTGGAGTATAGAAATGCTAGGTTCTCTGGGTTGTGGGTTGGTTGGTGTTGGTGGCAGTTTGTTAAGTAGTCGTGAACAAAGAGGAAACAATAAGAAGAAAGTAGATATCTTCACAATGAAGATCAAACTTGTCCCAAGGAATTCCACATTACTAATCAGCACAAAGTAATCTAATGATAATAACACCTTTTGCCTGTATTCTCTCCTCTCTCCTACTTAGTGCTAGGAGTTGAAAGGGTAGAAGAAAGAAGAAGCCACAAAGTAGCAAATGGTGGCAACACATAGTAAGTAAGAGACCCAGGATGGGAACCAAGGGATTTGATTTGAGAGTCAGTGTAATTTACCATGTGGGATAATGTTTACTCCATTGAGTCCTTGAGAGTAAGAAATGCAACTAGGGTCTTTTGCTCCCTTCTCTTATTCCTGCTTCCTTACCCTCTTCCCTCCCCTCTCTCCCCACTCCACCTGCTCATGGCCAGGCTCTACTCCTCTACTTTCTCTCTTTCTCTGTCTTTCTCTTAACTACCCCCCTTACCCTGAATAAACTCTATTCTATACCAAAAAAAAGGAGAGAAGGAACTGCAACTAGGAAGATGAGTCTTAGAAATGCTAGTGTACCATTTAAACCACTGCTACTTTCTTCTTATAAATGGATTACTAATCTGCTAAGCTCTCAGATTTTACAAGGATTACTACACACTCATGTTAGTGATCTAGAGAAATCGAAGAGTTTCTTCTGCATTCAGTGAAGAAAGTAGAAGGTGAGAGATGTCATTTCTGTTCCCCAGGCCCTGTACATGATAATTCAGTGACTCCCAAACAGATCCAGGATTTAGACACTGTGATCCTGCTGTGTGAATAAGTCATCTGAGGAGCAAATAAGAAAGAACCTTACTCATTTTTCAATATAAGGTAGTCCAACTTCTTCTAACTTGAGAGCCAAGTTCTTTCTATTCTCCATTCTGCCTTGTAGGTAGTGGAACACGATCCCTGTAGCAGTCGAGCTAAAAGCAAAGCTTGTTGTGTTTGACTTTAACAATAGGCAGAAAGTCCAAGGGGTGTAGACCTGCTTGATGAGAAAACATCTTTATCTTGGATTATATTAGAATATTCTTTTCATTTATAAAGTTTTGGGGAACATAGTCTCTTGGACTCCCTTAGAGTGACCAATGGCTAGCAGAGATATACAGGGAACATACCATACAGTTGCAGGTGATACTTGGTTGACATAAGAGAAATGATTTTGTCATTTGAAGATTAAAGTTTGTATTAGAAACTAGTTTCACTAACTATATTTTGAGAAAACAAAATATTTTAAATGTGCTTATTGTTAATTCTTATAAAAACCACCTAAATGTAACCTTTAATCATTTTTAGTTACCTACTGACTTTGAACACAAACCTATATATTTTAAGATAAACTTCCAATTAGGGCTCCAAGTTTTTCTTTTCATTGAGAAGACCATATCTGGAAACTGTCCATTTAACAACAACTTTTCATGACTGAGAATCAAACTAAATGCTCACTCACTGTAATCAAATGCTGTAGCATTGGCCTATACTCTAGTCCACAACAATAGTTTTCAACATCTGACATTATTGAACCTTCTGAGTTATAAGATGCATGCTTCTACATTCTCTGTAAGCTCATGTGTGGATCATTCCTGTTCTGTCTGGAATTCATCCCCTCTGGTTCTTCTTCCCCAGAGCTCTATGAGTCTTGAGAAGAGTTTGATGAAGGCATCCCATTAGGACTGAGTGGCTTCCAAAGACTCTCTCACATACTGCAGCAGAGAACACGAAGGACACTGTAGACACATTTCTCACAATCAAAGGTTCAGTTACATTGCTTTGTCTTGACAGTTGAACCAGCAGTAGAAAGTTAAACATGTGACATCAATGTCATATTAATGCATACTTTCATATTTGACGTGCGTATCGATGTGTGAGCAATTAATAGAGATTATAATTCAGTCAATAGTCAATAAGCTTTCTGAAGACAGAAACAAATGGTCCAAACATTGAAAACTGATTAGAGTGACGCCAGTAGAGTTGAGAACTAGAATTTCAGAAAGAACAGCTAAATTCTATAGGGTCTGTTTTTTCTACATGGGACTGATAGATAGTATTCATTTATCCTTATCACTTGAAAGATCATCAAAAAAACTTATGCATTTCAGTAGAATCATCACTATTTATACAGAAGTCATGACTGAGCAACGTTCTGAGCTCTTTTCAAAGCGTGTACATAGATTCTACAATATATGTTCTTCAAACCAGGATTGAACATAATTGTCAATACTAAGTAATTAATGATCACCTTTAGATAATCAGACATCTTGTTCTATTGATTCACATGCCAAAAATTAAATAGTACTGGACATTAGAAGTGATACAAATAATTATTTTTCTTGTGAGTTTAATTAAGTGTCTTCATATTGGTGTAATTAAAACTTCAGAAACATTTAAAATGTTATCATCAAAATTAAGTGCCCTAAGACTAGCCCAATCAAGATTTGCAAAAGATCAATGTAATTACAATTTTTGTTCTCTTATTCTGTTGAATAAATCAGCCTCTATGTATATATACATATATCAGCGTACCTATCATTATATATTGCATTATTTTCATGGTCATTAAAAGCACTTCAGTATCAGATATAGAAGCAAATTCTCCAATATTAATTAAGTTCAGGATTTCTCATTGTCCATTATCTATCTCTTAAGAATTACAACTTCCAGTTTAACTGAGAATACCACATTAACCACACTCATTATGATGAGATTATAAAAGAGCCTTGTCTTGCACAGGACTGCCTTACCTTTCTTGGTCTTTTGTACTTACTCCTTAAGTTAGTCATTTTTAACCTGTTGCCCCCAACCCAGCACAATGTAATTTAAAAAAAACTGCCAAATAATATCACTGGCCTATAGCTGTCCCATTTGATTCAAACTTTCTGACATACAGAGATATACCATAGGAAAATACTAGAAGTCATCCAGTGGACTACTGTACATATCAACTACTGCCACCATCTCATCCTAAAACAACCACAATTAGCATGTAAGATATAGATTGTAACACTAGATTAGTAAATGCATTCAAAATTAATAACTTTAACATTTACACATAGGTTCATATAATTGTGTGTATGTTTAATTAATTGTAAGATATATAAATGCAAGCCTCTTTATTTATTAAACAATGTTTTAAGATAATCACATCATGGTGCTGTAGGAATCAAACCCAAACAGATGAGTCCTCCAGATAATAATGCTCTATTCTTTACTACCTCTAAGACACTAAGAGCAATAACAAAAGATTTTTTTTAATGTGGCAAAACATGACGAATCCCCACACGCCGAGCTGAGTTGTACAGACCCAAGCAACTCCCACCTGTATTTGAAAAGTTCAAAAGTAGAGAGTACGCAAAAGAAAACTCAGCTGTGGATTTTGCCTCTGCTTACTGCAACCTGCCTGTAGAGAAATATTTGCATCATAATATTATGGAAACATAGTAAACTTCATCATAAGGTGGTTTTATTGAAAGAGCAGTTTATTTTTAAAGAATGCAGAGATGAAAGAACAGATGTACAATAAAAAGAAATGGCATGCTTTATTTGTTCCCATTTTGATTGCCCAGAGTCTGTTCCATGAATCTGTTAAGTTCTGCTTACCTCAGAGCACCACTGAGCACAGGTATCATAACCAGTGGCTAACTTTAATTTAGGGAATGGGTACTTTATTCACAGAAAAGAACTGAATGTTTTGGCCCTCAGCTTGTCATGTTCTTGCTACAATACATGTGATGACTGAAAAGCTCAATCATGATGTCTGTTTCAAGAAATGATCACGTAAAATCATTCAATTACTTTGAACTACATTTATCTTCAGTTCCAATTTGCAAAAGTGGAAACAAAGTCACAGGTTAATGACACCTATTTAGTTTAATAGATTTTCATTAAAGATAGTAATTTAAGCATGCCTAATGGACCCTAGTCCACATTCCAAATGGTCATTGAAATTGCTATCAACATACTAGGCAAGCTGGAACTGAACTGGAAGTTTCCGGTTTGCTATATGCCTTCCCAGTCCCAGAAGATGCTGTAAAAGCTGATGGTGGTGGGGAGTGGAGAAAAGGCATTAATGATGATACCTAGATGCACCTCTATTAAGTACAAAAAATATCTTCTAGGCAAGATATGCCCACTTGTACAATAATGACATTACTGTTATGACAGTAGCCAATCACTGTATGATTGCATTCTAGAACAACTCCCTGGGAGAAAATAAACTCCATCATTTGGTTAAATTGACATAGCATCAAACTTTCTAAATGTTTATAATTATATCCATAGACAATACTATTCCCAGCCTTAATGTAGTAAGCTTCTCTTTCCAGTGGTTGGTGATAAACACAGAGACTCATTACTGCATATAACTTTAAGAATAAATAAAAGATGAATATTTACCCCTAGAAAAAACACATATACCACCCTAAGGTTCAGAAAACATTTCCAAAGTAAAAACCAATACTATCATCTGGGCAAAGCACAACCATTGCTATAATGAACTCATATAGCAACTAAGGATAGCACAACTAGGTCTGCAAAACAATGAGACTATCAACAGTTAGTTGTGGATGGAGGAAGGGCTCACGGGACCCACTACTCATTGCTGAACTATTTGCTGCGGATAGACTGATGGGGAGCCATTGCATTCATTTGTCTACTCACTTATGAATCCACTAGCTTCCAATGAGTAGTTCCAACACAAGGCTTATACAGATGAACCTGGATAAACTATGTGTGTTTCAAAAGAAAACAAAAAAATTATAATCTACAAGAGGGAATGGTAAGAATTAGTGGGTATTAATAGGGATGGAACAGAGATAGGATCTGAGTTTTGACTCCACATAAAAGCAACATACTCACTATAAGGTGAAGGATGGTTGGAGAAGAACCCACATATTCATGTCTAACTTCTATAAATTTGTTCACCCACCTGTTTTCACTGACGTATACATCCACTTGAACCTGCACCACCACATAAAACACCCACCACCTGCAACACAAACCATGTAGAAAGACAAAGAAAAACAAGAGCCTTGATGGAACTTTAGAAAAACTTCTGATGATATTCTAGTGGGCAAGATGACATCGTGAATTAAAAATTATCAAAATATTGTGTAGTATAGAAAGATTATTTTAAGCGTTTTTTTCTGTCATCTATAAAATTAGTTGAGTCAAATTTATTTCAAATGTGAAGAGGAAACTATTAATAAAACTATCCATAAAATAGAGCTTTTAATATTTTTAAAAAAATCAGTGCTTGACAGCAGTAAAACTGTAAACACTACTCTTCAAGTTGATGTTATCCTTCAAAAGGATATTTAAATTTCCTACTATAAAAATAAAATAAGGGGAGAGAGAGCTGATCACCCAGAAATGTGGGCAATCCTGAGACTGCAGGGCAGGAGAGACCCCACTTCTGCCCACCTTTGCCCACATCCCTGGCCCAAGAGGAAACTGTATAGTGCATCTGGGCACAGGAAGATAGGGGCAGTCAAGCTGCAGGAGCCCTGCAGTCCAGACTGCACAAGAATCTGAAGGACCCTGTCAAACATCTCCCTGCACCCAAATCCCATGGAAGGCAGAGCTACACCTTCAGACAGGCAGAAACACCTGGGAAACCAGAGGAGACTACTCTCTGCCCACATTTCTGACTCTAGAGGAAAACACCTAGTGCCATTTGGGCCCCCTCCACACAGGGACCCAGGAGAAGGAGGGACGGGCCCTTCTGGTTCCAGCCCAAAGGGACAGCTGAAAGCCAGTGGATAGGAATGACTACATGCCTGAGAGCAGAACACTTTGTTTCCATAACTGGCTGAAAAAAAACAGGAAAACAGATCTACATCACTCCTGACACACTGGCTTATAGGACTGTCAAGACACTGTCAGAAATAGAAAAACAAGGTAACACCAGAGACAACCTGATGGCGAAAGGCAAGTGCAGGAATCCAAGCAACAGAAACCAAGACTACATGGCATCATTGGAGCCCAATTCTCTCACCAAAGCAAACACTGAATATCCAAACACACCAGAAAAGCAAGAGCTAGATTTAATCTTATCACATTTTATCATGATGATGGAGGAATTTAAGAAGTTCATAAATAAATCACTTAAGAAAATATAGGACAACACGAATAAACAACTAGAAGCTCTTAAAGAGGAAATACAAAAACCCCTTAAAGATCTACTGGAAAAAACAGCAAAATAGGAGAAGAAAATGAACAAAACCATCCAGGAGTTAAAAGTGGAAATAGAGCACTCAAGCATCAGGTCCCCTGCAGTCCAGACACCTCCTGGACCTGAAAGGACCCAATCAACATCTCCCTGCACCCAAATCCCATGGGAGGGAGAGCTAAACCTTCAGGGAGCAGACACGCCTGGGAATCCAGAAGAGACTACACTCTGCCCACATTTCTGACTCCAGAGGAAAACACCTAACGCCCCGGTGCACGTCGCAGGCCCTCCTGGTTGCCGCCCTCACGAGAGCTCAAAAGCAGCCCCCCAGGAGCAACTTCAGCCATGGAACCACAGGTTAGACCAACTTTTCTGCTCCAAGCGACCTGCCTGGTGGACTCAGGACACACAACCACAGGAACAGCTGAAGACCAGTAGACAGGAAAGACTATACGCCTGAAAGCAGAACACTCTGTTCCCATAACTGGCTGAAAGAAAACAGAAAAACAGGTCTACAGCACTCCTGACACACAGGCCTATAGGAAGGTCTAGCCATTGTCAGAAATAGCAGAACAAGGTAACACCAGAGACAACGTGATGGAAAGAGGCAAGCGCAGGAACCAAAGCAACAGAAACCAAGACTACATGGCATCATCGGAGATCAATTCTCCCACCAAAGCAAACACTGAATATCCAAACACACCAGAAAAGCAAGATCTAGATTTAAAACCACATTTGATTATGATGATGGAGGACTTCAAGAAAGATAAAAAGAACTCCCTTAGAGAAATGCAGGAAAACATAAATAAACAAGTAGAAGCCTATAGAGAGGGACACAAAAATCCCAGGAAAACACAATCAAACAGGTGAAGGAATGATGGGGAGGGGAAACCCTATAGAGAAAGGGAGGGGAAGGGGTTAGAGAGATGTTGGCCCAAAAACCGGGAAAGGGAATAACAATTAAAATGTAAATAAGAAATACCCAAGTTAATAAAGATGAAAAAAAAGTGGAGATAGAAACAATTTAAAAAAGCACAAAGGGCGACAAACCTGGGGATAGAAAACCTAAGGAAAATATCAGGAGTCACAGATGCGAGCATCACCAACAGAATACAAGAGATAGAAGAGAGAATCTCAGGAGCCAAAGATTCTATAGAAATTATCTACACAACTGTCAAAGATAATGTAAAACGGAAAAGCTACTAGCCCAAAATATACAGGAAATGCAGGAAACAATGAGAAGATCAAACCTAAGGGTAATAGGTATAGAAGAGAGTGAAGACTCCCAACTCAAAGGATCAGTAAATATATTCAACAAAATCGACCCAAAAGAAAGAGATACCCATGAACATATAAGAAACCTACAGAACTCCAAATAGATTGGACCAGAAAAGAAACTCCTCCTGTCACATAATGCACAAAACAAAGAAAGAATATTAAAAGCAGTAAGGGGAAAATGTCAAGTAACATATAAAGACAGACCTATCAGAATTACACCAGACTTCTCACCAGAGATTATGAAAGCCAGAAGATCCGGGACAGATGTCATACAGACCATAAGAGAACACAAATGCCAGCCCAGGTTACTGTATCCAGCAAAACTCTCAATTAACATAGATGGAGAAACCAAGATAGCCCATGACAAAACCAAATTTATACAATATCGTTCTCCAAATCCAGCCCTACAAAGGATAATAAATGGTAAAGTCCAATACAAGGAGGCAAGCTACACCCTAGAAAAAGCAAGAAAGTAATCATTTTTGCAACAAAACAAAGAAAGGCAAGCATAAAAAACATAATCTCACCTCGAAATATGAGGATAACAGGAAGCAACAATTACTAACCCTTATTATCTCTCAACAACATTGGACTCTATTCCTCAATGAAAAGACACAGATTAACAAACTGGATACTCAATGAGGACCCAGCATTTTGCTGCCTACAGGAAACACACCTCAGAGACAAAGACACACATTACCTCAGAGTAAATGGCTGGAAAACAACTTTCCAAGTAAATGGTCTGAAGAAGCAAGGTGGAGTAGCCATTCTAATATCGAATAAAATCGATTTTCAACCAAAAATTATCAAAAAATAAAGAAGGACACTTCATATTCATCAAAGGAAAAACCCAACAAGATGAACTCTCAATCCTAAATATCTATGCCCCAAATACAAGGGCACCTACATACATAAAAGAAACCTTACTAAAGTTCAAAACACACATTGCACCTCACACAATAATAGTGGGAGATTTCAACACCCCACTCTCATCATGGACAAATCATGGAAACAGAAATTAAACAGAGACATAGACAGACTAATACAAGTTATGAACAAATGGACTTAACAGATATTTATAGAATATTCTATCCTAAAACAAAAGAATATAACTTCTTCTCACCACCTCATGGTACTTTCTACAAAATTGACCATATAATTGGGCACAAAACAGGCCTCAACAGATACAGAAGGATAGAAATAATCCCATGTGTCCTATCAGACGACCACAGGCTAAAGCTTGTGTTCAATAACAAAAAGGAAAGAACTCCCACATATACATGGAAGTTGAACAATGCTCTCCTCAATGATAACCTGGTTAAGGAAGAAAGAAATTAAAGACTTCTTAGAATTTAATGAAAATGAAGGTAAAATATACCCAAACTTATGGGACACAATGAAAACTGTGCTAAGAGGAAAACTCATACCTCTGAGTGCATGTATAAAGAAACAGAAGAGAGCATATATCAGCAGCTTGACAGCACACGTAAAACTCTAGAACAAAGAGAAGCAAATACACCCAGGAGGAGTAGAAGGCAGGAAATAATCAAACTCAGAGCTGAAATCCACAAAGTTTAAACAAAAAGAACCTATACAAGGAATCAACAGAACCAAAAGTTGGTTCTTTGAGAAAATCAACAAGATAGATAAACCCTTAGCCAGACTAACGAGAGGACACAGAGAGTGCGTCCAAATTAACAAAATCAGAAATGAAAAGGGAGACATAACTACAGATTCAGAGGAAATTCAAAAAAATCATCAGATCTTACTATAAAAACCTATATTCAACAAAACTTGAAAATCTTCAGGAAATGGACAATTTCCTAGACAGATACCAGGTATCGAAGTTAAATCAGGAACAGATAAACCAGTTAAACAACCCCATAACTCCTAAGGAAATAGAAGCAGTCATTAAAGGTCTCCCAACCAAAAAGAGCCCAGGTCCAGACGGGTTTAGTGCAGAATTCTATCAAACCTTCATAGAAGACCTCATACCAATATTATCCAAACTATTCCACAAAATTGAAACAGATGGAGCCCTACCGAATTCCTTCTATGAAGCCACAATTACTCTTATACCTAAATCATACAAAGACCCAACAAGGAAAGAGAACTTCAGACCAATTTCCCTTATGAATATCAATGAAAAAATACTCAATAAAATTCTGGCAAACCAAATCTAAGAACACATCAAAACAATCATCCATTATAATCAAGTAGGCTTCATCACAGGAATACAGGGATGGTTTAATATATGGAAAACCATGAACGTCATCCACTATATAAACAAACTGAAAGATAAAAACCATATCATTGTTTCAATAGATGCTGAGAAAGCATTTGACAAAATGCTTTCCCTTCATGAGAAAAGTCCTGGAAAGAACAGGAATTCAAGGCCCATACCTAAACATACAAAAAGTCATATACAGCAAACCTGTAGCTAATATTAAACTAAATGGAGAGAAACCTGAAGCAATCCCACAAAAATCAGGGATTAGAAAAGGCTGCCCACTCTCTCCCTACTTATTCAATACAGTTCTCGAAGTCCTAGCCAGAGCAGTCAGACAACAAAAGGAGATCAAAGGGAAACAGATTGGAAAGGAAGAAGCCAAAATATCACTATTTGCAGATGATTTGATAGTATATTTAAGTGATTCCAAGAGTTCTAACAGAGAACTACTAAACTTGATAAACACCTTCAGCAAAGTGGCTGGGTATAAAATTAACTCAAATAAATCAGTAGCCTTCCTCAACACAAAAGGGAAACAAACCGAGAAAGAAATTGGGGAAACGACACCCTTCATAATAGTCCCAAATAATATAAAGTACCTTGGTGTGACTTTAACCAAGGAAGTGAATGATCCATGTGATAAGAACTTCAAGCCTCTGAAGAAAGAAATTGAAGAAGATCTCAGAAGATGGAAAGATCACCCACGCTCATGGATTGGCAGGATTAATATAGTAAAACTGGCTATTTTACCAAAAGTGATCTACAGATTCAATGCAATCCCCATCAAAATTCCAATCTAATTATTCATAGAGTTAGACAGAACAATTTGCAAATTCATCTGAAATAATAAAAAACCCAGGATAGCTAAAACTATCCTCAACAAGAAAAGGACTTTCAGGGGAATCACTCTCCCTGAACTCAAGCAGTATTACAGAGCAATAGTGATAAAAATTGTATGGTATTGGTACAGAGACAGGCAGATAGACCAGTGGAATAGAATTGAAGACCCAGAAATGAACCCACACACCTACGGTCACTTGATTTTTGACAAAGGAGCCAAAGCCATTCAATGGAAAAAAGATAGCATTTTCAGCAAATGATGCTGGTTCCGCTGGAGGTCAGCATGCAGAAGAATGCATATTAATCAATTGATTCGTCTACCCTATACAAAGCTTAAGTCCAAGTGGATCAAGGACTTCCACATCAAACCAGACACACTCAAACTAATAGAAGAAAAGCTAGGGAAGCATCTGGAACACATGGGCACTGGAGAAAACTTCCTGAACAAAACACCAATGGCTTATGCTCTAAAATCAAGAATCGACAAATGGGATCCCATAAAACTACAAAGCTTCTGTAAGGCAAAGGACACTGTTGTTAGGAGAAAACAGCAACCAACAGATTGGGAAAAGATCTTTACCAATCCTACAACTGATAGAGAGCTTTTATCCAAAATATACAAAGAACTCACGAAGTTAGACTGCAGGGAGACAAATAACCCTATTAAGAATGGGGTTCAAAACTAAACTAAGAATTCACAGCTGAGGAATATTGAATGTCTGAGAAGCACCTAAAGAAATGTTCAACATCTTTAGTCATAAGGGAAATGAAAATCAAACAACCCTGAGATTTCACCTCACACCAGTGAGAATGACTAAGATCAAAAACTCAGGTGACAGCAGATGCTGGCGAGGATGTGGAGAAAGAGGAACACTCCTCCATTGTTGGTGGGATTGCAGACTGGTACAACCATTCTGGAAAGCAGTCTGGAGGATCCTCAGAAAATTGGACATTGAACTGCCTGAGGATCCAGCTATACCTCTCTTGGGCATATACCCTAAAGATGCTCCAACATACAGCAAAGACACATGCTCCACTATGTTCATAGCAGCCTTATGTATAATTGCCAGAAGCTGGAAAGAACCCAGATGCCCTTCAACAGAGGAATGGATACAGAAAATGTGGTACATCTACACAATGGAATACTACTCAGCTATCAAAACCAATGACTTTATGAAATTCATAGGCAAATGGATGGAACTGGAAAATATCATCCTGAGTGAGGTAACCCAATCACAGAAAAACACACATTGTATGCACTCATTCATAAGTGGATATTAGCCCAAATGCTTGAATTACCCTATATGCACAGAACACATGAAACTCAAGAAGGTTGACCAAAATGTGGATGCTTCACTCCTTCTTTAATAGGGGAACAAGAATACCCTTGGCAGGGAATAGGGAGGCAAAGTGTAGAACAGAGGCAGAAGGAACACCCATTCAGAGCCTGCCCCACATGTGGCCCATACATATACAGCCACCAAACTAGATAAGATGGATGAAGCAAAGAAGTGCAGGCTGACAGGAACCGGATGTAGATCTCTCCTAAGAGACACAGCCAGAATACAGGAAATACATAGGCGAATGCCATCAGCAAACCACTGAATGGAGAAAGGGACCCCCGTTGAAGGAATCAGAGAAAGGACTGAAAGAGCTTGAAGGGGCTTGAGACCCCATATGAACAACAAGCCAACCAACCAGAGCTTCCAGGGACTAAGCCACTACCCAAAGACTATACATGGACTGACTCTGGGTTCCAACCACATAGGTAGCAATGAATAGCCTAGTAAGGGCACCTGTGTAAGGGGAAGCCCTTGGTCCTGCCAAGGCTGGACCCCCAGTGAATGGGAATCTTGGGGGGGAGGGCGATAATGGAGGAATGATGGGGAGGGGAACACCCATCTAGAAGGGGAGGGGAGAGGCTAGGGGGATGTTGGCCTGGAAACCGGGAAAGGGAATAATATTTGAAATGTAAATAAGAAATACCCAACTTAATAAAGATGGAAAAAATTAAAATAACACAAAATAAAATAAAACAAAGTACCTCAGATCAAAATCCAAATCAAATCATACAAGGAAAGTTATTTTTAGATCTGAAGAAATTCTTTCCAACAATATGATGAACAAGTTTTCCCAGCACAAGAAAATAAAATAGAGTTTCCTTCTCACTCTCTTCTGGCTTATAATCAGCAACAATACCAATTACTGGGACTTTTCCTTAAATGGATCTATGTCAATAATTTGATAGGCCAGGTTCATTTTATCTACTCAGTTCAAGCTCCAGCACCCAGAGGAACTGGGGGGCAGGGGGGAAACAACCAATAATTGCTGAATAATTGAATGGATCAATCTTTCTATTTTCATTTAAGCATAGAAATGCATATCTGTAAAAAGTGCTGACTTTGGAACAATGTTGCTATGAAAGCAACCAAGATTTTAGGCATCTAAACAGATTGCTCATTATTTAAGACAGCATTCTGCTCCTACAGAGGACCAGAGTTCAGTTCCCAACACTTACACTGGGCAGCTCACTCCCAGCTTTAATTGCAGTTCTAAAAGATTGAATGCCCTCTTCTGGCCTTTACTGAACCCTACATTCTCACACACACACACACACACACACACACACACACACACACACGCACACACCATACACACACATATACCATACACATATACACACACACCATACACACACACACACACACACACACACACACACACACACATACCATACACCCACACAAATAAATTAATTAGGTGGTAGAACGGTGATAGATAGATAGGAAGATAGATTAGATAGATAGATAGATAGATAGATAGACAGACAGACAGATAGATGATAGATAGATAGATAGATAGATAGATAGATAGATAGATAGATAGATAGATGGATAGATAGATAATAGATAGGGCCAATTAAGTCTTTTTTAGAAAGTAGTTTAGAACCAATAGATAAGAGAAAAAAGGCCCTAGCCAGTGCATGAGCACTAAGAAAATGGATATGGGGCATTGTGTCTTCCTGAAGTGGTCCAAACAGCTTACACCATGAAACAACAGCAGACCCATATGGTCATCTGTGCTCTTAGCTGCTCAATCAATCTACCTTCCTGTTCTACCTCCAAGAAAAAGTGCTTAAGCTAAACCCTAAATTAGGACCAGGAATCAGAACAAATTTGAAGTAAAGTTTCTAAGCATCTCTGGCAGCACACAAAGTGGATGGCGCTGGAAGAGACTGTGATGATGAAAAAAGAAACTGAGACAAAGGAAAAACAGGTAATGTAACAAACATCGAGACAACATAGAAGTGAATCACTGTTGGAAATAGTGAGTCTTTAAGAGGTGCAGCATATCCTTAAAGGGATCTTCAGACTCTGGTTCCTCCTTCTTCCTCTCCATTGCTTTCAACTAGAAAGTGATCAATTTTCTTCTGCCACATACTCCAGGCCAATGCCATTTGGCATCCCTAGCAAAGGCAAAAAACAATAGATACAGCACTTGATCAAGAACCGGAACATATAACATTCTGAGACAAAGACATGCTTCTTCCTTCTTTGTAAGTTAGTTATCTATCTATTGGTGATGGTGATTAGCTGATGAGTACACCATGGGTGGCAGCAAACACATCTTCCTTAACCTTGATATCAATTGTATAAAAGAGGCCAAAGTTACTACCCGAATTTGACAAGAATCTTAGATTTCCCTGAGTGACGAAATCATTATAGGAGCTCATCCAATTACAGGATGCCTGAGTTGGGTTTCTATTGGTGTGATAAAACTCCATGACCAAGAGTAACTTGTGGAGCAAAGGGTTTAATTCGGTTTACAATTCCACATTATGGCCTACCATGGAGGGAATTCGTGTCAGGACTGCAAAACTGCAGGAACCCAGAGGCAAGAGCTGACACAGAGACATGGAGGGGTGTTGCCTACCAGCTTTCTCTTCACAGCTTGTAAACCTGCTTTTTAATAGGACCCAGCCTAGGGCTAGCACCTCCCACAGTGACTGAACCCTTCTGCACCATTCATCAATCAAAAATTTTATTATAATTTCAAAAAATTAAAATGTAGACCATATTTGGCCAAACCTGAAGAAAAACAAACAAACAAACAAAAAACCAAAGAATGATAGTCATTGTTCTATTTCTGTGAAGGGACACCATGACCAAGGGAATATTATAAGACAAAGTATTTAATTGCTTGCAGTTTCAGAGGTTTAGTCCATTGTCTTCACAATGGGGAACATGGCAGTATGGAAACAGGTACTAGAGCTTTAGTTTAGAGGTACATTGTGATCCACAGGTAAACAGAGAGAGACTCTGGGATTGGCATGGGCTTTTGAAACCCCAAAGCTCATCTTCAGAGACACCCTTTCTCCATGTCTCCTAATCCTTCTAATGATTTCAATTAATGTCACTGCCTGGTGACCAAACATTCAAACAGATGAGCTTATAGATGACTCTTGCTCAAACATTCACAGAAAGAAAGAGAAAGAGAGTAGGGGGCCACTGTTTTACCCACAGGTCAATCTGATAAGGCTCCATCTTTCAAACTGACTCTTACTTGTGTCAAGTTGACATAAAACTAGCCATCACATAGAATATAAACATTGAGGACAGGATACAAAATGTGATTAAAATATAACCTCTATAACCACATTTTGTATAAAATGTATGTATGTAAAATAGTATATAATTATTTATGAAAGCACAATGCTTATAAATGTTTAGATAATGTAGTTATATTATTTATGTATAAGAAGGAGTGGGGGCTGGGAATGTGGTGTGGGGGCAGTGTTTTCTGGCATGTTTGAGGTTCAATACCAAGAACAAGAATCAATCTCTCTCTCTCTCTCTCTCTCTCTCTCTCTCTCTTCTCTCTCTCTCTCTTTTCTCTCTCTCTCTTCTCTCTCTCTCTCACACACACACAGAGAGAGAGAGAGAGAGTTAACAGGAATTTACATACTTAAGAAAAATCAAAATAATTGGAAATACAGAATCAGTGAAATAATTTTGAAGTGGAAGTTGCAAGTTTTGTTCTTGAAATTTATTCTAGTTTCTTTTAGTTGGTTAATGTAAACATAAGCACAACAAATGAAAATGAAAACTGAGTAAGAATAATCCCTCTGTGATTAGCATTCAGTCCAATTAAGCTTTCTAAATATGCCAGGTCAAGGTGACTAAGTCTTCACTGGCTTTTCCTAATACAAGAAAAATGCTAATTAATTTATAGGTAATATTTAAAGTTTATTTTATGTAGTATGTCAGCAGTCACAGTTAAAAGAGAAAAGTGAGTTTTACAGTCCTACGGAAGGTAATAAATGTCAGACACACGGAGATTCAGTTACAACATTATGAACACCCAGGGTAATACGCCCAAGAAAAACTTTACACAAACACCAAATGAAAAGCCATGTTTTCTAAGCACAGGCTGGGGACTGTGTCTAACTCCATGTGTAACGTAGGTGAGAGAGAGGGTGAGGGGTTGTGATGCAGTGGTTTAACAATAAAGCCCGGCAAGTGTGCATTTTGATGGGGTGTTAATTGAGTAGCAGGTGAATATAAACAGAGAGCGCCAAGAGTGTGTGTGTGTCGGGGGGAGTCTTTTTGTTGATGAGGGAACATAAAGATGCTGAGCTCCATAATAAGAAATAAATACAATCTGGAGCCAATTTCTCCAGCCTCATTCTGCCCTCCGTAGTGCGGTCCTCTCTAGTTTCAAATGCCTGCCAGGAAATAATACATGACTTTTAAAATGTGTAGGCCATAACAGAGTAAATCAGACAGGTTCCTAAAGCTTATAAAAATGGAGGTTTTTGTGGCATGTTTTTTATTTGTGTTTGTTTGTGTGCAAGTGCAATGTTCGATCAGTAACTGCCATTTGCTGACATACTGGCCTCAGAGGGCTTCAAGATACATATACAAAGACTAGGTCAGTCACTCAGTGCTTAGCAAAACACGGACACCAGAGTGTAAAACATAATGGGCAGAACAAGATAGAAAAAAATCTATTTTCAGAATTTTCTAAGAGAACAGGTGTGGGGGGCTGCAGCTAATGATAGGGGCCTGGTGCCCAGAAGTCGGTGAAGCTCTTACCATCCTTTTAGGGTCTCCAGGGTTTCTAGTCTTGGCTGAACTGAGGACCAGGCTACCTTTATTCATAGTTTACTGAAGATTTGATGGAAATACAGAATTTCATTTTTATTAAAGAATTCTTAGATAAAATATGTCTAAGTAATAATATAGACTTTTAAAATGTATGTTTTAAAGTGATGTCAAACCAAAGGTCTATCTCCTCAGAGAATTAACTTCTGATGCTTGCACAGTGCCATCTAAACCAACATCATTGTCCATTTGAGAAAAGTGGGTGATGCCCTTTCTAACAAGGCATTAATACTCCCAAGTTGTAGGAAAGTCATCCTATGTGCTTTATGAAGTAGCTAATTGTCCTGGCTGGTTTTGTGTGTCAACTTGACACAAGCTGAAGTTATCACAGAGGTAACTTCTCAGTGAAGAAATGCCTCCGTGAGACCCAGCTGGAAGGCATTTTCTCAACTAGTGATCAAGGGGGAAGGACCCAGCCCATTGTAGGTGGTGCTGGCCCTGGGCTGGTGGTCTTGAGTTCTATAAGAGAGCAGGCTGAGCAAGTCAGGGGAAGCAAGCCAGTAAGTAACATCCCTCCATGGCCTCTGCATCAGCTCCTTCTTCCTAACCTGCTTGAGTTCCAGTCCTGACTTCCTTTGGTGATGAACAGCAATGTAGAAGTGTAAGCTGAATAAATCCTTTCCTCCCCAACTTGCTTCTTGGTCGTGATGTTTTGTGCAGGAATAAAAACCCTGACTAAGACACTAATATTTGTGTGTTTCCTGTTAATAAAGAACTGAGCTAACTACACACTCCATTTCATTTGGTCCACACAACAACCTTGTGAGGTAAAAATTCAGAGTACACTTACAGATGAACATACCAATCTGTGGAAAGCTTATGTGTCTCTCTCACAGTCACATAATGAAGCAAGACCAGATGTTGGTCTAAGTAAACTGACTCTATAAAGAGCAGAGACCTTGTCACTCTTTACATCACTCTTTTTCTTCCTGTGGAATATTGTGAAGGAAGTAAATGAGTGCTTTGTTGCAGTGGAGACTTGTTATGCTAGTCACAAAACTTTGACTTCCTGTCTACAACACATATCCTGCTCTTAAGGCAAATAGAACATCATGGAAGAGAGTACAGAAAGATTGTAAGCACCGTAGGAACAGGAATTGCATCTTCTAGAAGTGTCACGGAAGCTACACCCCTCAGGTCCCAACCACCATGGCTACCAAAACAGGATCTTAATAAAGGGGCCAAACCCTAGACAAAAAAAAAACTACAGGGCACATAAAACATGCTAAGAGGGGGAGAAATAGTTTTCCCCAGAAAGAACCCCAGTTGGTTTATCAAATAGTTAACCCTGAGATAATATACATATAAGTAACATTATGTGGACTGAACAGGATTGGATTTATACATTTAGGAAGGTAGGTGTGTGTGTGTGTGTGTGTGTGTGTGTGTGTGTGTGTGTGTGTGCATATATATAAACAGTTAAAGAAAAGGAGATCATGAATTTGAGAAAAATCAAAGGGCTTATATATGAAAGGGATTAGAAGGAGGGAAGAGAAGAGGAAAATGATGTAATTATATTTTGATTTCAAATAATAAAATTACTTAAATTTTTTATTAAAATAAATTCGTCCCTTATACATCCCAAGCAGTTTCCTTTCTCTCCACTTTTCCTAGCTCCCCCTAGCTCCCCTGTTCCCCAGATACACCCCCCTCTGTTTCCTCATCAAACAGGTCTTCAAGAGAAGACAAACAGGAAAAAACAGTATATGATAAGACAACTCAGAAGCTCTTGGATGGAGGATGGACAGTGCAACCCAATAGAAGGAAAAGTGTCCCAGAGCAGGTAATAGAGTCGTTTCCACTGTTAGGAGTCCCACAGAAACACCAAGCTAACTGACACTACATGTACCTGCTGCGGACTGCATGCAGACCCCATGCTTGCTGCTTCAGTCTCTGTGAGCCTTGCTTAGTTGATTGGTTGGGTCATGCCCTCCTAGTGTCTTCCATTTCCTCTGACTCCTACTGTCTTCCCTTCCACTCTTTTACCAGGTCCCCAATCTCTGAGGGGGAAGGACCTGATGGAGTCCTCTAATTTAGACTCTCTCTCCAAATAATGACTAGCTGTGGTCTTTGTATCTCTGCCATCTTCTACTAAAGGAAGCCTCTCTGATGACAACTGGACAAGGCATTGATCTGTAAGTATAGCAGAGTAAAATTAGGAATCATTTCATTGATTTGACTTCTTTACGTGATCTAGCAGAGAGATTCCAAGGCTATAATGTTCAAATTACTCATATCAGAGTCCTTTATAAGATGCAAACACTAAGTCAGTTGCCTAAAGTAGAGCCAGAGAGTCTGCATTTCTTACAAGCTTCAGAGCAAAGGTGTGTGGCTGCGACTGACCACGTTCTGAGCAGCTTGATAATTAGATAGACAGGGATAAGAGTATAGCTTGTGCACTTCTTTCCACGCCTACATTAGTATGAGGAAATTATTTAGCTCAGTATACCCATAGCAACCTTCTGCCTCCCTGCTTCTGCCTTATTTTTCTCCAGTGTCAAAGAAGAAACCTGGAATGTTAATATTTCTGTAATAGTATGCACCATTTATCTATATAACACAATTTATTCACAGTCAAATTTGGGAAGGAGAGAGCCAGATCAGGTGTGCATAAACGAAAATTAACATCATGCCATTACATTACATTTTATGGACCAATTTGATAAGTCTTCAAGTATTAGGAACAAATCCTATCCCTTACTAACTGTACATGGTGCTGCCAGAAATAACTAGCAGTGCCTCTTTGAGAAGTAACGCAACAATCCAACAAGAACCATGAAAAGGAAAACTTTCATACTGTCGAAACGCAGACATTAGCCAAGAAACTAATGCCCTTCCCAGGCTTCCTGGTTCACCCAAAAGCATCTCTTCCCACTCAGGTCTCACCAAGACAGTGACATCACTGTTTCTCTGGCCATTGCCTTGGTTTAGTCCCTCACTACTTTCATTTCGATCTAGTTGCCTAATAGAGAGCAAGTAGTAGGGTCTTGTCTATCCTCCAGACAGTTTCAAGATGGTTCTCAACACCTGCTGACAGAGAAAGTGTTTTTGAATTATTCACCCAATGTCACTTCCTCACTTTACACAGTGGCTCACCATAACTTAATGTTCAGACCTGGCAGGTTAGCACACATGACTCATTGTGATCAGGCCCCATCTGTTTCAGACATTCATTCCTTCCATTGCCTCACGCTTACCTCTTACTAGAGCATGCTGAATGGAAACAGCTCTACTATTGTGTCAAGGTGTTTTACACGTTCATACCTTCCCTTGTGTTTTAATTGGAAACCCTCTCTTTTTTCTTCTACCCCCCTCCTTCCAAGATTTCTTTCCAATACACCTCATCAGTTTGCCAACCAGCTGTTCCAGAAGTACTCTAGAAGACCTGGCAAGTCCATGAACCTTCCGTTGGAATAGTTAGAGGAACAACAGTAAGAAAAACAAGTTTGCACATTAGCTCTAGAGAAACCTGGGTTCCAAACATACCCACTGTGATGGCTAATCTTGGTTGTCAACTTGATGGGATCTAGAATCATCTATATTACAAACACTGGGCATATCTATGACAATGTTTTCAGAGAGTTTTAAGTGAAGAAGGAAGGTCTTCCCTAAATATTAGTGACAACCATTCCTCAAGTGGGAGGCTAAAATAAAACCTTTCTTCATTAAGTGACTTCTGTCAGGTATTGTGTCACAACAACAACAAAAAAGTAGCCACTGCATCCATACTTCAAAATATAAGTAGGTAGGCTAACTCTTCAAAGACAACAAGCCTTATGGTGTGAGAACTGTATGGCAGAACTTTGAGGGGAGATACTGAGACTACTAACATCTGCTAGTTAAAAACACTGACTTGTTTTCTGGAATCCTAGGAAAGGATAAGTGGGGGTAAAGAGTGTTTGGAAACTTCCTACTTAAAGATTATTCTAAGAAGTTTAAACCATGACCCACTATTCCTAAAGAGTTTGAGGATCTAGGACATATAAAGAGTATTCTTTTGGAACAAAGATAAGAACAAACTATGAGATCGGGGATTGAAAACCATAAACACGGGCTAGGGTAGCAAAGAAGACAAGGATAAAACTGAGAAAACTAAACTGGGTGGGGTGGTGGTGTACAACTTTAATCCTAGCACTCAGGAGGCTGAGGTAGGTGGATCTCTGGGTTTGAGGCCAGCCTGGTGTACAGAGTGAATTCCAGGGCTACAAAGAAAACTATGTCCCAAAAACTCAAACAAACCCCCCAAAAAAGTGGCACTGAAGAGACTCTAGGACAACTGTTTTCATGGTGATGAAAGGGACCACTATGCTGTTCTGCATTTCTTCTGAAAGTTCAGGGAAAGCAATTTTCCTGCTAATGATCATCAGCAAGAAATTCCAAGTAAAGCTAAGAACAAACAGAATACCAGGTATACAGGTACCACAACAGTAAGTTATGCTTATGACAATGAAGAACAAGCATTAAGAGAGCTGTGGGATACATAGCATGTGTTAGGACTTCAAAACTCAGGTGGTAAATAATTTATGGAAAGGGCTATTTGAAAATAAGGATTAAAATTCAAAAATAATTTAATAAACAAAAGGAAAATCTATTTCCTGAATGTCAAAAATGGGAAAGCAAATAAACACAAAAGAAAATATGCTAAGTGAAATATAGAAAATAAACTTTTATACAAAAGTAATATAGATGGCTTAAAAGTCACTCAAGATAGAGTGATAGATACAGAAAGTATATAATGATCTGGCATAAGAACAATAACAACCTCTAAAGAAAACAAAAACAATAAACAGAACAGATACAAAATAATGCAAGGAAATTTTTCTATCATAGGATTTGAAGCTAAATATTAAAAAATCAAAGCACAAAGTTGTGTGGTCAACCACAATGAATAATGTTGAGACATCAAAACTATTTGAAAAGGATAAAGAATAGACATTGGTAAGTGCTTAATAGCAAATGATAGTTGATAGATAGATTGTAGATTATAGATTATAGATTAAAGATCCGGAACCCTCAAAAATTGATATAAAATTGATTATGATCAGGCATTCTATCAATAAACCTATAAACCTGTAGATTTAATATATAATATATATATTATATATATAAAACACAATTTATTCACAGTCAAAGGTGGGAAGGAGAGAGCCAGATCAGGTGTGCATAAATGAAAATTAACATCATGCCATTACATTTTATGGACCAATTTGATAAAAGTCTTTGAGTATTAGGAACAAATCCTATGCCTTACTAACTGTACATGGTGCTGCCAGAAATAACCAGCAGTGCCCCTTTGAGAAGTAACACAACAATCCAACAAGAACCATGAAAAGGACAATGTTTTACATTTGAGCAATCTAATAAAGGAAAACATGATTAAATAGATACATTTTAATGTATACAAGCTAAATGCTGTTATGAATATATAAGTGCTTGGTGAATCCCATTCCCCAAGAGCTCAACTAAATCTATCAGATTCAGTTTCATGTAACAAAGCTGAATAACAGCCTTTGAAATACAAACTAATGGGAGAATGCAATGGCTTTCTGCAGATTGATGGTTGTAAGAATAACATGACTAGACAACACCCAAAGGAAGCTTGACTCCTAAGTGCTCTAACACACCCAGGATCAAAGGTGAGGAGGTCACAACACCTGAAGTAACTGGGTTCCCCAGGATCCAGGGATGCAAAAACTCTGCCCAGCCACATGCATGGGTTCCTTCAGGTCTGAGCCTGTGCCTGGAGCATACCTGTGGCACTGGCTCTGCACCCAGTCCCACAACACCCTGACCTCAAGCTGTATTACAGAGCAATAGTGACAAAAAACTGTATGGTATTGATACAGACAGACAGGGAGATTAATGAAATAGAATTGAAGACCCAGAAATAAATCCACACACCTATGGTCACTTGATCTTTGACAAAGGATCTAAAACCATCCAGAGGGAAAAAGGCAGCATTTGTAATAAATGGTACTGGTTCAACTGGAGGTGAGCAGGTAGAAGAATGCAAATTGATTCATTCTTATTTGCTTGTACAACACTCAAATCAAGTGGATCAAAAGACTCCACATAAAACCAGATACACTGAAACTAATAGAAGAGAACATAGGGAAGATCCTTGTACACATAGACACAGAGGAAATTTTTCTGAACAGAATGTTCAACTTCCTTAGGTATCAGGGAAATGCAAATCACAACAACCCTGAGATTCTACCTCACACCAGTCAGAATGACTAAGATCAAAAACTCAGGTGACAGCAAATACTGTCACGGGTGGGGAGATTCCACTGTTGGTGGGATTGCAAGCTGGTACAACCACTCTGGAAATCAGTCTGGTGGTTCCTAAGAAAATTGGACATAGAAAATTGGACCTGAGAATCCAGCTATACCACTCCTGGGCATATACCCAAAAGATGCACCCACATATAACAAGGACACATGCTTTACTATGTTCATAGCAGCCTTGTTTATAATAGCCAGATGCTGGAAAGAACCCAGATGTTCCTCAACAAAGGAACAGATACAGAAAACGTGGTACATTTACACAATGGAGTACTACTCAGCTACTAAAAAGAATGGAATGACTTCATGAAATTCTTAGGCAAATGGATAGAACTAGAAAATATCATCCTGAGTGAGGTAGCCCAGTCACAAAAGAACATACATGGTATGCACTCATTGATAAGTGGATATTAGCCCAAAAGCTTGGTATATCCAAGATATAATTCACAGACCACGTGACACTAAGGAAGAAGGAAGACCAAAGTGTGGACGCTTCAGTGCTTCTTAGAAGGGGGAACAAAATATTCACAGGAGGAAATACAGAGACAAAGTATGGAGCAAAGACTGAAGGAAAGGCCATCAAGAGACTGCCCCACCTGGAAATCCATCCTATATGCAGCCACCAAACCCAGACAATATTGCAGATGCCAAGAAGTGAATGCTGAAAGAAGCCTGATATAGCTGTCACCTGAGAGGTTCTGCCAGAGCCTGACAAATACAGAGGTAGATGCTTGCTGCCAACCATTGGACTGAGAACGGAGTCTCCAATGGAGGAGTTAGAAAAGGGACTAAATGAGCTGAAGGGGTGTGCAATCCCATAGGTAGAACATTATCAACCAACCAGAGTTCCCAGGGACTAAACCACCAACCAAAGAGTACATATGGAAGGACCCATGGCTCCAGTAGCAGAGGATGGCCTTGTCAGGCATTGATGGGAGGAGAGGCCCTTGACCCTGTGAGGGATTGATGCCCCAAGTCTAGGGGATTGCCAGGGCAGGGACGTGGGGAGGGTGTAGATGGGTAGGTGGGGCAGCATCCTCATAGAAGCAGGGGAAGGGGAGATGGGATAGGGGGTTTCCGGAGGGGAAACTGGGAAAGGGGATAACATTTGAAATGTAAATTTAAAAAATATCACACAAAAGAAAAACAAAAATAAAAACAACCAAAGAATAACATGACTATGTACTATAAAGGCACAGATATAGTACAAGTATCAAAATAGAGACAACATAATAGCATATTTAATAGACACTCATTGAATCTATGAGGATGTAACGAAAATGCTGCATGAAGGATAGAGAAGTCTTAGTACACTGTGTTAAAGCTAATACAAATATACAATAGTCAAAAGGGGGGACTAATATAAAAGTGTTCATGCAAATGTCATCATTAAACTAAAATCTTCAACCTTAAATTCTACTGAAATATTTAAATGTTTGAATTTTCTTAGGCATAAAAGAACATTAGAAACATTAGAAATGACTAATCCAAGACAATAACTACTGTTTGATTACACCTTACTTCAAACATTTCATTTCAACCAGGCAAGTTACTATAATTCTGCAGTCAAAGAGGCTGAAGGAGGAAGATAGCAAATTCAAGGCTAGCCAAGGCTACGTATGGAGAAAGGACCCATCAAAAAATTGATTTTTTAGAATGCACATAGAGATTTCACATAATTATGAACCAGGTTAAACTGTTGATATGTGTATAGAGGTAGTATACATGCATAATATATGCGTGTGAATGTGCAGGTATGTGTGACAGCAAGAGCAGGATACAACATGTCTTCCTCTACACCTCTCGCAATCATTGCTTTTAGACAGGGTCTCTCACTCACCTGGAAGTTTAGCATTTTAGCAAGGCTGTCTGACCCACAAGGTATCTCAATCCACCTGGCAGCTCTTCCCAGTGTTGGAACCACACAGGTATGGCAAGCTTTTTACTTGTGTGATAAGGATTCGAGCTGGTGACATGGTGACAGGTCAAGCACTCATTCAATGAGCTATCTCTTCAGCCCCGGCAAGATTAAAATACACTCTCTAAAAAGTAAAAATTAATAGTTTAAAACTGATTCCGGTAAATCTCAAATCACATGACTTTTATAGTGTTGTAATTTGATTGTAAATCTCCAAGGCAACAAGAGTAAAATAAAGATAAAACTTAAATTCCACTAGCATGAGAAATTATGCCAGTACTGAATGTGTTAATATTGCTCTTCTGTCACCGTTGTATCACTGGTGTGAAATAAGCTAATAAAAATCGTACGATGTCACTAAAAATATCAGTTGTAAAGAAACAAGTTCTTGAGTTATGTCTTTGAATTTATATTTATAACATCAGTATGACCTCACAATTACTTTTGTTTTTGAAACTCTCTTCTTCAGTTCTTCCCCAAATTACTCCATTGGGGTCCCCATGCTTAGTCTGGTGGTTGGCTGCAAGCATCCATATATGTATTGGTCAGGTAGAACTTCTCAGAGAACAGCTCTATCAGTTTCCTGTCAGCAAGCACTTCTTGGCATGAGCAATAGTGTCTGGTTTTGGTGTCTGCAGATGGGATGGATCCCCAAATGGGGCAGTCTCTGGATGGCCTTTCCCTTGGTGAGGCAGGAGTGCAGTCGGAGCACCTTCATAGAAGCAGGGGGAGGGGACATAGGGGGTTTTCAGAGGGGAAACTGGGAAGGGACATAACATTTTAAATGTAAATAAATAAAGCAAGAAAAAAAATCTTCTAACCCTAGCTTCCAAAGTGTCTAGAAAAGTGACCTGACCAGAGATAATGAATGCCTCTATCCTCAAGAATGTAAACTCTAAGTTGGATATGTCACCAGCAATACAAACAAACAAAGCAAACAAACGAAAAAATAAAAACAAGGATTCCTAAGAAAATACGGACTCCGTAGAGGAAATTTCTGATATCAAGATTGAATCTTGGCTAGAAACTATCATTAATACAGTATTGAGTTTAGCTTAGTAGATATCACGATGAAAGAAGTCTGTGTCTCAGAAGCTCCTACAGGAACTGGAAGTTTGTGAAGAAAGCAAATTCTCATTCATACCTCAGATCTACTGATCAGAAACTCTGAAGTTGGTATTAGCAATTCCAGTACTAACAAGCTCTTGGTGACACTGTTTAACACCGAAGTTCAGAAAACACCGAGCAATGATAGTCAATGGCTCTTGACATAAGGGAGTGAAACACAGCCAGACTTCAATTCCTTCTGACAGCTATGCATACCCACATTCTCTGAAGTTATTCTGCCCTCCACCAAATCTCAAAGTGAACTGAGTCACATTTGATTCTAGTCTTAACCATCATGTTATAGAAAATGGAGAAAAAACAAAATTTAATCAAGAAAATATAGGGGGAAGGAAATTCTATAGTTTTAAGTAACATAGATGTTTCCCCCACAAAGAAATTTAAAGAAAAGAATTACACAAAAAAACCAAGCTATAAAGTAGAAAAAGTTATCCACACATCAAACATATCGGTCATACTTGACAGATTCTCAAAGAGGCAGAAAAGGGAATATTTACTCTATAAATATATGATTTTGAGAACAAAATTGAAAATCACTCTGCTGCCTAGGGTATGGTGGGAGTGTGCTGATGTTCTTAATATTGGGGAAATTGTATTATTTAGACATAATTTCAGATCAATCCAAGGAGAAAGGTGTGGAAGTGGATGAGGGTGAATTATTTTTTTTTCAGAGAAGTTTCTTTTTTATGGTTTATTTACATACTTTTTTATTAACTTGAGTATTTCTTATATACATTTCAAGTGTTAATCCCTTTCCCGGTTTCCGGGCAAACATACCCCTCCCCCCTCACCTTCCTTATGGGTGTTCCCCTCCCAACCCTCCCCCCATTGCCGCCCTCCCCCTATAGTCTAGTTCACTGGGGGTTCAGTCTTAGCAGGACCCAGGGCCTCCCCTTCCACTGGTGCTCTTACTAGGATATTCATTGCTACCTATGGGGTCAGAGTCCAGGGTCAGTCCATGTATAGTCTTTAGGTAGTGGCTTAGTCCCTGGAAGCTCTGGTTGTTTGGCATTGTTGTACTTTTGGGGTCTCGAGCCCCTTCAAGCTCTTCCAGTTCTTTCTCTGATTCCTTCAATAGGGGTCCTATTCTCAGTTCAGTGGTTTGCTGCTGGCATTCGCCTCTGTATTTGCTGTATTCTGGCTGTGTCTCTCAGGAGCGATCTACATCCGGCTCCTGTCGGTCTGCACTTCTTTGCTTCATCCATCTTGTCTAATTGGGTAGCTCTATATGTATGGGCCACATGTGGGGCAGGCTCTGAATGGGTGTTCCTTCAGTCTCTGTTTTAATCTTTGCCTCTCCCTTCCCTGCCAAGGGTATTCTTTTTCCTCATTTAAAGAAGGAGTGAAGCATTCACATTTTGATCATCCGTCTTGAGTTTCATTTGTTCTAGGGATCTAGGGTAATTCAAGCATTTGGGCTAATAGCCACTTATCAATGAGTGCATACCATGTATGTCTTTCTGTGATTGGGTTAGCTCACTCAGGATGATATTTTCCAGTTCCAACCATTTGCCTACGAATTTCATAAACTCGTTGTTTTTGATAGCTGAGTAATATTCCATTGTGTAGATGTACCACATTTTCTGTATCCATTCCTCTGTTGAAGGGCATCTGGGTTCTTTCCAGTTTCTGGCTAATATAATTAAGGCTGCGATGAACATAGTGGAGCACGTGTCTCTTTTACATGTTGAGGCATCTTTTGGGTATATGCCCAAGAGAGGTATAGCTGGATCCTCAGGCAGTTCAAAGTCCAATTTTCTGAGGAACCTCCAGACTGATTTCCAGAATGGTTTTACCAGTCTGCAATCCCACCAACAATGGAGGAGTGTTCCTCTTTCTCCACATCCTCGCCAGCATCTGCTGTCACCTGAGTTTTTGATCTTAGCCATTCTCACTGGTGTGAGGTGAAATCTCAGGGTTGTTTTGATTTGCATTTCCCTTATGACTAAAGATGTTGAACATTTCCTTAGGTGTTTCTCAGCCATTCGGCATTCCTCAGCTGTGAATTCTTTGTTTAGCTCTGAACCCCATTTTTTAATAGGGTTATTTATTTCCCTGCAGTCTAACTTCTTGAGTTCTTTGTATATTTTGGATATAAGGCCTCTATCTGTTGTAGGATTGGTAAAGATCTTTTCCCAATCTGTTGGTTGCCGTTTTGTCCTAACCACAGTGTCCTTTGCCTTACAGAAGCTTTGCAGTTTTATGAGATCCCATTTGTCGAATCTTGGTCTTAGAGCATAAGCCATTGGTGTTTTGTTCAGGAAATTTTTTCCAGTGCCCATGTGTTCCAGATGCTTCCCTAGTTTTTCTTCTATTAGTTTGAGTGTGTCTGGTTTGATGTGGAGGTCCTTGATCCACTTGGACTTAAGCTTTGTACAGGGTGATAAGGATGGATCGATCTGCATTCTTCTACATGTTGCCCTCCAGTTGAACCAGCACCATTTGCTGAAAATGCTATCTTTTTTCCATTGGATGGTTTTGGCTCCTTTGTCAAAAATCAAGTGCAAATAGGTGTGTGGGTTCATTTCTGGGTCTTCAATTCTATTCCATTGGTCTATCTGTCTGTCTCTGTACCAATACCATGCAGTTTTTATCACTATTGCTCTGTAATACTGCTTGAGTTCAGGGATAGTGATTCCCCCTGAAGTCCTTTTATTGTTGAGGATAGCTTTAGCTATCCTGGGTTTTTTGTTATTCCAGATGAATTTGCAAATTGTTCTGTCTAACTCTTTGAAGAATTGGATTGGTATTTTGATGGGGATTGCATTGAATCTGTAGATTGCTTTTGGTAAAATGGCCATTTTTACTATATTAATCCTGCCAATCCATGAGCATGGGAGATCTTTCCATCTTCTGAGGTCTTCTTCAATTTCTTTCCTCAGTGTCTTGAAGTTCTTATTGTACAGATCTTTTACTTGCTTGGTTAAAGTCACACCGAGGTACTTTATATTATTTGGGTCTATTATGAAGGGTGTCGTTTCCCTAATTTCTTTCTCGGCTTGTTTCTCTTTTGTATAGAGGAAGGCAACTGATTTATTTGAGTTAATTTTATACCCAGCCACTTTGCTGAAGTTGTTTATCAGCTTTAGTAGTTCTCTGGTGGAACTTTTGGGATCACTTAAATATACTATCATATCATCTGCAAATAGTGATATTTTGACCTCTTCTTTTCCGATCTGTATCCCCTTGATCTCCTTTTCTTGTCTGATTGCTCTGGCTAGAACTTCAAGAACTATATTGAATAAGTAGGGAGAGAGTGGGCAGCCTTGTCTAGTCCCTGATTTTAGTGGGATTGCTTCAAGTTTCTCTCCATTTAGTTTAATGTTAGCAACTGGTTTGCTGTATATGGCTTTTAATATGTTTAGGTATGGGCCTTGAATTCCTATTCTTTCCAGGACTTTTATCATGAAGGGGTGTTGAATTTTGTCAAATGCTTTCTCAGCATCTAATGAAATGATCATGTGGTTTTGTTCTTTCAGTTTGTTTATATAATGGATCACGTTGATGGTTTTCCGTATATTAAACCATCCGTGCATGCCTGGGATGAAGCCTACTTGATCATGGTGGATGATTGTTTTGATGTGCTCTTGAATTTGGTTTGCCAGAATTTTATTGAGTATTTTTGCGTCGATATTCATAAGGGAAATTGGTCTGAAGTTCTCTTTCTTTGTTGTGTCTTTGTGTGGTTTAGGTATAAGAGTAATTGTGGCTTCGTAGAAGGAATTCGGTAGTGCTCCATCTGTTTCAATTTTGTGGAATAGTTTGGATAATATTGGTATGAGGTCTTCTATGAAGGTTTGATAGAATTCTGCACTAAACCCGTCTGGACCTGGGCTCTTTTTGGTTGGGAGACCTTTAATGACTGCTTCTATTTCCTTAGGAGTTATGGGGTTGTTTAACTGGTTTATCTGTTCCTGATTTAACTTCGATACCTGGTATCTGTCTAGGAAATTGTCCATTTCCTGAAGATTTTCAAGTTTTGTTGAATATAGGTTTTTATAGTAAGATCTGATGATTTTTTGAATTTCCTCTGAATCTGTTGTTATGTCTCCCTTTTCATTTCTGATTTTGTTAATTTGGACGCACTCTCTGTGTCCTCTCGTTAGTCTGGCTAAGGGTTTATCTATCTTGTTGATTTTCTCAAAGAACCAACTTTTGGTTCTGTTGATTCTTTCTATGGTCCTTTTTGTTTCTACTTGGTTGATTTCAGTTCTGAGTTTGATTATTTCCTGCCGTCTACTCCTCCTGGGTGTATTTGCTTCTTTTTGTTCTAGAGCTTTTAGGTGTGCTGTCAAGCTGCTGACATATGCTCTTTCCTGTTTCTTTCTGCAGGCACTCAGCACTATGAGTTTTCCTCTTAGCACAGCTTTCATTGTGTCCCATAAGTTTGGGTATGTTGTACCTTCATTTTCATTAAATTCTAAAAAGTTTTTAATTTCTTTCTTTATTTCTTCCTTGACCAGGTTATCATTGAGGAGAGCATTGTTCAATTTCCACGTATATGTGGGCATTCTTCCCTTATTGTTATTGAAGACCAGTTTTAGGCCGTGGTGGTCCGATAGCACCCATGGGATTATTTCTATCTTTCTGTACCTGTTGAGGCCCGTTTTTTTGACCAATTATATGGTCAATTTTGAAGAAAGTACCATGAGGAGCTGAGAAGAAGGTATATCCTTTTGCTTTAGGATAGAATGTTCTATAAATATCCGCTAAGTCCATTTGGCTCATGACTTCTCTTAGTCTGTCGACATCACTGTTTAATTTCTGTTTCCATGATCTGTCCATTGATGAGAGTGGGGTGTTGAAATCTCCCACTATTATTGTGTGAGGTGCAATGTGTGTTTTGAGCTTTAGTAAGGTTTCTTTTACGTATGTAGGTGCCCTTGTATTTGGGGCATAGATATTTAGGATTGAGAGTTCATCTTGGTGGATTTTTCCTTTGATGAATATGAAGTGTCCTTCCTTATCTTTTTTGATGACTTTTAGTTGGAAATTGATTTTATTTGATATTAGAATGGCTACTCCAGCTTGCTTCTTCTGACCATTTGCTTGGAAAGTTGTTTTCCAGCCTTTCACTCTGAGGTAGTGTCTGTCTTTGTCTCTGAGGTGTGTTTCCTGTAGGCAGCAGAATGCAGGGTCCTCGTTGCGTATCCAGTTTGTTAATCTATGTCTTTTTATTGGGGAGTTGAGGCCATTGATATTGAGAGATATTAAGGAATAGTGATTATTGCTTCCCGTTATATTCATATTTGGATGTGAGGTTATGTTTGTGTGCTTTCATTCTCTTTGTTTTGTTGCCAAGACGATTAGTTTCTTGCTTCTTCTAGGGTATAGCTTGCTTCCTTATGTTGGGCTTTACCATTTATTATCCTTTGTATTGCTGGATTTGTAGAAAGATATTGTGTAAATTTGGTTTTGTCATGGAATATCTTGGTTTCTCCATCAATGTTAATTGAGAGTTTTGCTGGATACAGTAACCTGGGCTGGCATTTGTGTTCTCTTAGGGTCTGTATGACATCAGTCCAGGATCTTCTGGCCTTCATAGTTTCTGGCGAGAAGTCTGGTGTGATTCTGATAGGTCTGCCTTTATATGTTACTTGACCTTTTTCCCTTACTGCTTTTAATATTCTTTCTTTATTTTGTGCGTTTGGTGTTTTGACAATTATGTGACGGGAGGTGTTTCTTTTCTGGTCCAATCTATTTGGAGTTCTGTAGGCTTCTTGTATGCCTATGGGTATCTCTTTTTTTAGGTTAGGGAAGTTTTCTTCTATGATTTTGTTGAAGATATTTACTGGTCCTTTGAGCTGGGAGTCTTCACTCTCTTCTATACCTATTATCCTTAGGTTTGATCTTCTCATTGAGTCCTGGATTTCCTGTATGTTTTAGACCAGTAGCTTTTTCCGCTTTACATTATCTTTGACAGTTGAGTCAATGATTTCTATGGAATCTTCTGCTCCTGAGATTCTCTCTTCCATCTCTTGTATTCTGTTGGTGAAGCTTGTATCTACAGCTCCTTGACTCTTCTTTTGGTTTTCTATATCCAGGGTTGTTTCCATGTGTTCTTTCTTGATTGCTTCTATTTCCATTTTTAATTCCTTCAACTGTTTGATTGTGTTTTCCTGGAATTCTTTCAGGGATTTTTGTGTCTCCTCTCTATGGGCTTCTACTTGTTTATTCATGTTTTCCTGGAATTCTTTCAGGCATTTTTGTGTCTCCTCTCTATGGGCTTCTACTTGTTTATTTATGTTTTCCTGGAATTCTTTCAGGGATTTTTGTGTCTCCTCTCTATGGGCTTCTACTTGTTTATTTATGTTTTCCTGGAATTCTTTCAGGCATTTTTACGATTCCTCTCTGTAGGCTTCTACTTGTTCTCTAAGGGAGTTCTTCACGTCTTTCTTGAAGTCCTCCAGCATCATGATCAAAAATGATTTTGAAACTAGATCTTGCTTTTCTGGTGTGTTTGGATATTCCATGTTTGTTTTGGTGGGAGAATTGGGCTCCGATGGTGCCATGTAGTCTTGGTTTCTGTTGCTTGGGTTCCTGCGCTTGCCTCTTGCCATCAGATTATCTCTAGTGTTACTTTGTTCTGCTATTTCTGACAGTGGCTAGACTGTCCTATAAGCCTGTGTGTCAGGAGTGCTGTAGACCTGTTTTCCTCTCTTTCAGTCAGTTATGGGGACAGAGTGTTCTGCTTTCAGGCGTGTAGTTTTTCCTCTCTACAGGTCTTCAGCTGTTCCTGTGGGCCGGTGTCTTGAGTTCACCAGGCAGCTTTCTTGCAGCAGAAAAGTTGGTCTTACCTGTGGTCCCGAGGCTCAAGTTCGCTAGTGGGGTGCTGCCCACGGGCTCTCTGCAGTGGCAGCAACCAGGAAGACCTGTGCCGCCGTTTCCGGGAGCTTCAGTGCACCAGGGTTCCAGATGGTCTTTGGCTTTTTCCTCTGGCGTCCGAGATGTGTGTGCAGGGAGCAGTCTCTTCTGGTTTCCCAGGCTTGTCTGCCTCTCTGAAGGTTTAGCTCTCCCTCCCACGGGATTTGGGTGCAGAGAACTGTTTATCCGGTCTGTTTCCTTCAGGTTCCGGCGGTGTCTCAGGCAGGGGTCCTGCTGCTCCTGGGCCCTCCCCCACGGGAGCCCAGAGGCCTTATACAGTTTCCTCTTGGGCCAGGGATGTGGGCAGGTGTGAGCAGTGTTGGTGGTCTCTTCTGCTCTGCAGCCTCAGGAGTGCCCACCTGACCAGGCGGTGAGGTCTCTCTCTCTCACGGGGTCTGGGAGCAGAGAGCTGCTGCGGGCTGGGATCCGCGGGAGGGTGAATTATTTTTGAGTTGGTGGAAGTAATGTTGAAGCCCAGACATAATTATTTATGGATTCTTGTGTTCTTTCTATTTTTACATATCTGTATTCTTCAATAATAAAATGTTTTACATCAAGAACCATGTCTTGCAAAAGATTTACCTTGTTTTACTCTCAGTTTCAAATAGATCGCCTATGTCAAAGCTTCTCCCTGGATATGTGTATAATGCTCACACTGGGTTCAACTCCTTTGGAAAGGACTGAGTTTGACTCATTTTCATAACCCAAAGCCACCACAGTACTTGAGCATAGCATCCTCCTCAACTAAAGAAACCAAAATCACACTTAACACATGTAACTAAAGGAGGGTTTAATAAAAATTTACAGGGCTAGCAGGAAGGTTACAAAAACAAAACAAAACAAATAAAAATCATCAGGGAATATAAAAAGACCACAGACAGTTAACAATAGGAAAACCATTCCTGTCCCCATGAATGTGTACAGGGATGAGAGAAGAGGGCTACTTAGTGTGCTAGAGCACTTTGTTACAAACAAACCCAGGGGCCTGTGAGGTGAGGTGGCTGGGGAAAACGTACACTGCACAGTCACTGGGCCACTGTTCTGGGAATTCCCATTGCTTGACTCTAAGAGAAAACAGAGTCCACAAGTATAGCCAATTTTAAAAAAAAGATGGAGCAGAAAGTGGGTAGAGAAATGAGGAAACCCACTGCACCAATCAACAAAAAATTGAACAAAAGCATGGTGTTTACAACCAACTAACAGCCAGATTCAAAACCAAATGGCAATACAAGTAGTCTGGAATGATGTTAATAGTTGGTACAGCGACACACAGACAAATACCAGATTCCCAGACTGAAACATATCTAATCACCAGGTATAAAATGTTTGGGGTGCATACACATGGGTACACACTCAGCGATGCTTTTGTGCATGTGAGTATGGGGCACACAGAAAGGGGCATGTGTGTATACATGAGTGTAGAAAATAGATATAAAGGTATGTAGACAAGATGGTGCACACATGGGGTAAGTATATACACATGGGTATGGAACACTCATATACATGTACACACATGTGTGTAGTGTCACCTAGGGGTGAGTGCATATGTATAGTTGTAAGATGAACACAGAGGTGTGTGCATGTGGGTGTAGCATACATGTGTTAAATGTGTACAAACATGGACAGACATATGCATGTGGGTATTAAGTATATACACACACGTGTATATGTGCCCACAGATTTTTGTATTTAAACATAAGGACTATTGTGAAAGTACTGTGTTCTGTGATATCTTTTTTTAGACTATTTTTCTGTCAATCATAGAAACGTAGAAAACGTTTTGAAAAAAAAAATCAGTGCTTGGTGTCAAATTATTAAGATGGCCACAAATATTTCTATCAATCATGGGGAAAGAAGAGTCTTTTTAGCACTTGTTCATCTCTAATGAAGAAATATTACTCGTGTGTATACTGCATCAGCTCAACTTGTATTATTAAGCAGCATGCTAATATTAGCATATCAGTGTAAATATACCTGCAGTTGTCAGTTAACCTCATGCTATTATTTCCAGGCTGCCTGCGGCAGTGCATCAGGACTGTCAGAAGGAAAAATAACAGAAAACTAGGTTCTTTCACATTCCTTTCCAAAAGCCAAGACACAATGGGCTCGTTAGCAACATGTGGTTGCCTAAAGCTCAATATTAATGCATCTTTACCTCTTCAATAGCCTCTGTGCAGTTGAGTAATTTAGCAAAATGTAAACATGGGTTCCCCCAGGAAAGATACGCAGCAGCCAAATGAGACTTTGTTTATCCTCTTTTCTCTTAAATTCTCTTTTGAAAGAACTAGGGAAAGTTGATAATTCCTGGGCACAATTCTGGGGAAAAATGTTCTTTTCTTGAAGATTACTGTGTTGCTTTTACCCAAACAGTCCAAGGCGAGGGCTGTGTTTTGCTTTGATGTCTAAAACACTTACATCAAAGATGCTCACACAGGTCCTAAGCCTGATAATATCTAGCATCCATAGGGAGAAGAAATTCATATTTTTTTAGAAAACCTAAATCACTATGTTTTGAATATTATCTGTTCTGCAACCACATCTCAAAATTATTCCAGTTCCTTGATAGGGGGGACTTATGCTGTGGATAGCTGCCTTCTGGTGATGGTTCTGGCAGTTACATCTTGAAACGGTAGTAACTGTAGCAAGACTTGACACTGTGTGTATACATACACATACATACACATGGTTTAGAACTATACCACTTGAATAGAGATCATACATTATTGCTTAGCAGAGCTTGATAGCTTTGCATTGGGACATAGGTATCCCAAACTCTGAAACAGAGGAGAATTTAATCATGATTTTTATTACTTTTTAAATTTTTCTTATTCCTGGGAATTTCATACATGTAAGCAATAAAGTATGATTGGCTGTGCACATGTGGTTTTCATTGTTAACAGCAAGCAAAAGACATAGGAGCCAAGCCAATGACTTCTGCCACAGTAACCACAGATGTCCAACCAACTCAACTCCTGAATGCATCTGAGTTTTTGATACAACTGTGAAGGAGAACGGTAGACTCAGAAGAGAATGTGTTTTTGTGTGGGAAGCCACAGAACATACATGAATCTTCCCTTTGACAAGCTAGTTGTATCTTCTCAGAGTAGCTCCCATAAGGAGCAAGTGATACACTGCTTGTGAATACATTTACCCACGTCTGACTATTGTGTAAGGCACGTTCACAGGCCTCCTGCTGAATAGTTTTCTTTGCTCCATCAGAATAGCTTCAGACTTGACAGCGCAAGATTCCATGACCCACATTACACTCTGCCTCTCTTTCTTGTTTATCTCTTCTTTCCAGTGTTTTCATTCTTTACCCCCAACTTTTTATAACAAGACTCCTTTTCTACATCATTTTTATTTAATTTTATTTTATGTGCATTGATGTCAAGCTGTCACATCACTGGCACTGGAGTTACAGACAGTCGTAGGCTGCAGATTGAAGCCAGATCTTCTGGGAGAGCAGTCAGTGCTCTTAACCACTGATTCATCTCTCCTGCTCCTTGAGCTGCGATTTTTTTTAAATCGCCAATGTAAAAGTACTCAACACCAAAATTATTTCAGAAGAAATCTTCTTAACCTTAAATGTGAATCTACTTCCAGTCATCTTTGGGGTTAAACCTAGATAAACCACAAATATAAAGCAAAACCAAGAATTAGCCTCAGGACTTAGGATATGAACAAACAATGATGATGCCAAAAGACAGCCAGTATAGACCCAATATAGAGAAATCAGTGTCCTAGAGAGGTGAGTCAAAGATCATGGTGAAACTCCTACACTTTGTATAAACATAGAGAGAAGGTGACCATGTCCTGCTAGAATGTATTGATTGGTTTGTCAACACTTTTTTCTTACAAATGGAAGTTTGCAAAAATTTAAAAACATCTAAGTGCTATATGCAGAAGAGGCATTCAGAGTCATGACTTAATTCAGTCTCCTGTCTTGATTGGTTTTCATAACTTGTTTTCTTTTGAGTTTTACTTTACCTTTTCTTCTTTAGGCCCTGTACTGATGATCAGTTAATGCTGGTCTCAGTTATATACTTAACTCAGTCTCTTGATCCATGGCTCATAGACTTGGAACTCATGGAAAAGGATCCACTTTTTTTTTCTTTTCTTTTTTTCAATTTTAATAAGTTACATTGTTTATTTATATGTCAAATGTTATCCCTTTTCTTTGTTTCCCCTCCACAATCCCCCTATCCCAACCAACTCCCCCTGTTTCTATGAGAGTGTTCCCCCACCCACCCACCTACCTTCTCCTGCCTCACCACCCTAGCACCACCCTAGCATTCCCACCACTGGGGCATTGAGCCTTCACAGGATAAAGGGCCTTCCCTCCCTTTAATTCTAGATAAGTCACTGAGAGGCATCCTCTTTGGGTGGACAGAAATAGGTAATGTTTTCAGCTCACTCTGTTGGAAAGTACAGATCTTGACTCCATCTAGGTCCTGGTGTCTTTCTGAGGCTTTAATGTCATATATAACCCCATCCATGCATTTTCTTCTGACCCTTGGCTTTAATCTCTCTTATAGCCTTAGCCATCTATCTCTCTAGGATTCAAGTTTTGATGTCCAGGGACACTAGTAGAGAGACATAAGGCTTATGGAAATTCACCCAGTAGGGCTAAATTAGAGTTGTGGAGCATTTCCTCATCTTCAAAAGTAACATCACCCTTCCATGTGAGGGTCATGACATCTTATCTTGTGTGACACGGCCAAACCTCTGTGATGGTACCTTCTCCTCTGTGCCTGATCTTACCACTGTGGAACTAAAGCTTAAAATGTTGATTTCTAGTCCAGCATTTGGAAAATTCCCACCCAGCAAAAAGCCTTTCTGCTACATGAGTAAGCAAAGAATTCAAAGTGACTCCATTGCCCCAACATGCCCTTCTGGGCTCTCATGGTCCATCCATAATGCTAAGGGCCAATGAAAATCTTTCTGCAAAATGCATGCATCAAAAGCACAGACGCAGTGCTCTCACCAGTGGTGCAGTTAGAACACAGCCTTGCTGCCCTGAATTCCAGAGGACGACTTGTAGGAGGGGTAAGACAAGGAAATGAACCTCCCTGCGTGCATGTGCATCACAGCAACAAACTCTTGCTCCACCGAGCAGAGGCATTTCCAACCTTATATGTCAGTCAGTCAAGGTAGTTTAAAATACCTGGTCTCCTAAGGCCAGGGTGTCATTATAGATTTAGCACTACTAGGAGCCTCTCTTTGTCACACAATGAAGCAATATGGCTAATTAACACTCACTAGGGAGTCTGAGATAATGATGCCCCTCTCTTCCTAGAGCCAATTACCCCAAATATTCAGATTACCTACCTACTATTTCACTGAAAGAAGTGTCTGTGGAATTTTTCTTTTTAAAACTCGGGCATTATGTATCATGTAACGTCACATTATCTGATGTTGTGTCACAGCCTGACAGCTTACAATGAGGGACATACTGAATATATTGGATAGTTAATACCTGCCTGAATTAACAAGGCAACCAACTTTGCAAAGAAAGAATCTCTGAAAAATACCCGCCATAACTCCTGGGCTATCCGCAGAATGAGTATGCCCAATTCACTTCCCCAGCCACCACTGTGTGTCACTGTTGTTTCTTGTAAAGGTCCATGGAAGGATATTTGTCCACAGAGATGTAGACAGTTGATGGGTTTGCTGCAGAATTCTTAACGGGCACTCATTCAGGGTGTCTGTTTCAGTGTTGTTGGACTGATCTCAGCCATGTAAGGTTCATCTTCCAGAGTGGAGTAATGTTATGGAAATGGCAGATGTCTGGTCAAACCAAATGCCCTTCTGGGTGTTCTATAATCTAACCATGCAAGAAAGATTCATCATAGCTGCCTTCTCTACAGGTATTCTGTTAAGGGAAGGCAGCATGTACAAAACTCCCACTCTATGCTGTGCTTCAAACACTGGCTGGGATGGTCTCCATCAAAATATCTTCCTGGTGAATTTTCTCACCATTTGTCAAAATACAATCCATAAACCTTGGATCATCTAGGAGAAAATGTCTGTGTCTGTGAGTGCTTATACCTTTCATGATCATATATGGAAATCAAGGAACAACTTACAGAAGTGGATCCTTTCCTTCCACCATAAAGGCCTCCGGGATCAAATCCAAAGCAGGTTTGCCTGCAGGTACCTTACCCATTAAGGCATGTAGCTGATCTACATTTTTATAATATTCTTAGATCTCTCATACTAATGAAGTCTACCCTATTTTATCTAAAATATTACCCTTCTTTATTTCTAGAAGTCCTTAATCTGTTTTCCTCAAAAGGGGAAAACAAGCATTGGCTTATCTTAATGAAGTTAAATGAGATGATCAGGCCAAGGGTCCTGGAACTCACTTCCTAAATGTTTTGTCCCTGCCCTTGACTTGTTCACAGCTCTCAGTGACATCCTATTCTCTCCTGGACAAAAACCAACCTCTCAGACCAAACCGAAGAATTCCATAGCACCAGGGTTCAGCCTTGGTTTCTCTATCCAACCTCTTGCCACCTAATTCCCACAGCTTTTCCCAGCACACACTTCACGCCCTGTAACAGAGCCACTTTTACCCCTTTCTGAAATTCAAAAGTAAATGCCCTCTCTTGATGCTAAGTTTCCTCTAAAAAAAATTACTGCTGGTTCTTTGAGAAAATCAACAAGATAGATAAACCCTTAGCCAGACTAACGAGAGGACACAGAGAGTGTGTCCAAATTAACAAAATCAGAAATGAAAAGGGAGACATAACTACAGATTCAGAGGAAATTCAAAAAATCATCAGATCTTACTATAAAAGCCTATATTCAACAAAACTTGAAAATCTGCAGGAAATGGACAATTTCCTAGAGAGATACCAGGTACCGAAGTTAAATCAGGAACAGATAAACCAGTTAAACAACCCCATAACTCCTAAGGAAATAGAAGCAGTCATTAAAGGTCTCCCAACCAAAAAGAGCCCAGGTCCAGACGGGTTTAGTGCAGAATTCTATCAGACCTTCATAGAAGACCTCATACCAATACTATCCAAACTATTCCACAAAATTGAAACAGATGGAGCACTACCGAATTCCTTCTATGAAGCCACAATTACACTTATACCTAAACCACACAAAGACCCAACAAAGAAAGAGAACTTCAGACCAATTTCCCTTATGAATATCGACGCAAAAATACTCAATAAAATTCTGGCAAACTGAATCCAAGAGCACATCAAAACAATCATCCACCATGATCAAGTAGGCTTCATCCCAGGCATGCACGGATGGTTTAATATACGGAAAACCATCAACGTGATCCATTATATAAACAAACTGAAAGAACAAAACCACATGATCATTTCATTAGATGCTGAGAAAGCATTTGACAAAATTCAACACCCCTTCATGATAAAAGTCCTGGAAAGAATAGGAATTCAAGGCCCATACCTAAACATAGTAAAAGCCATATACAGCAAACCAGTTGCTAACATTAAACTAAATGGAGAGAAACTTGAAGCAATCCCACTAAAATCAGGGACTAGACAAGGCTGCCCACTCTCTCCCTACTTATTCAATATACTTCTTGAAGTTCTAGCCAGAGCAATCAGACAACAAAAGGAGGTCAAGGGGATACAGATCGGAAAAGAAGAAGTCAAAATATCACTATTTGCAGATGATATGCTAGTATACTTAAGTGATCCCAAAAGTTCCACCAGAGAACTACTAAAGCTGATAAACAACTTCAGCAAAGTGGCTGGGTATAAACTTAACTCAAATAAATCAGTAGCCTTCCTCTACACAAAAGAGAAACAAGCCGAGAAAAAAATTAGGGAAACGACACCCTTCATAATAGACCCAAATAATATAAAGTACCTCGGTGTGACTTTAACCAAGCAAGTAAAAGATCTGTACAATAAGAACTTCAAGACTCTGAAGAAGGAAATTGAAGAAGACCTCAGAAGATGGAAAGATCTCCCATGCTCATGGATTGGCAGGATTAATATAGTAAAAATGGCCATTTTACCAAAAGCAATCTACAGATTCAATGCAATCCCCATCAAAATACCAATCCAATTCTTCAAAGAGTTAGACAGAACAATTTGCAAATTCATCTGGAGTAACAAAAAACCCAGGATAGCTAAAGCTATCCTCAACAATAAAAGGACTTCAGGGGGAATCACTATCCCTGAACTCAAGCAGTATTACAGAGCAATAATGATAAAAACTGCATGGTATTGGTACAGAGACAGACAGATAGATCAGTGGAATAGAATTGAAGACCCAGAAATGAACCCACACACCTATGGGCACTTGATTTTTGACAAAGGAGCCAAAACCATCAAATGGAAAAAAGATAGCATTTTCAGCAAATGGTGCTGGTTCAACTGGAGGTCAACATGTAGAAGAATGCAGATCGATCCATGCTTATCACCCTGTACAAAGCTTAAGTCCAAGTGGATCAAGGACCTCCACATCAAACCAGACACACTCAAACTAATAGAAGAAAAGCTAGGGAAGCATCTGGAACACATGGGCACTGGAAAAAATTTCCTGAACAAAACACCAATGGCTTATGCTCTAAGATCAAGAATCAACAAATGGGATCTCATAAAACTGCAAAGCTTCTGTAAGGCAAAGGACACTGTGGTTAGGACAAAACGGCAACCAACAGATTGGGAAAAGATCTTTACCAATCCTACAACAGATAGAGGCCTTATATCCAAAATATACAAAGAACTCAAGACGTTAGACCGCAGGGAGACAAATAACCCTATTAAAAAATGGGGTTCAGAGCTAAACAAAGAATTCACAGCTGAGGAATGCCGAATGGCTGAGAAGCACCTAAAGAAATGTTCAACATCTTTAGTCATAAGGGAAATGTAAATCAAAATAACCCTGAGATTTCACCTCACACCAGTGAGAATGGCTAAGATCAAAAACTCAGGTGACAGCAGATGCTGGCGAGGATGCGGAGAAAGAGGAACACTCCTCCATTGTTGGTGGGATTGCAGACTGGTACAACCATTCTGGAAATCAGTCTGGAGGTTCCTCAGAAAATTGGACAATGAACTGCCTGAGGATCCAGCTATACCTCTCTTGGGCATATACCCAACATATAAAAAAGACATGTGCTCCACTATGTTCATCGCAGCCCTATTTATAATAGCCAGAAGCTGGAAAGAACCCAAATGCCCTTCAACAGAGGAATGGATACAGAAAATGTGGTACATCTACACAATGGAATATTACTCAGCTATCAAAAACAATGACTTTATGAAATTCGTAGGCAAATGGTCAGAACTGGAAAATATCATCCTGAGTGAGGTAACCCAATCACAGAAAAACACACATGGTATGCACTCATTGATAAGTGGCTATTAGCCCAAATGCTTGAATTATGCTAGATGCCTAGAACAAATGAAACTCAAGACGGATGATCAAAATGTGAATGCTTCACTCCTTCTTTAAAAGGGGAACAAGAATACCCTTGGCAGGGAATAGAGAGGCAAAGATTAAAACAGAGACTGAAGGAACACCCATTCAGAGCCTGCCCCACATGTGGCCCATGCATATACAGCCATCCAATTAGACAAGATGGATGAAGCAAAGAAGTGCAGGCCGACAGGAGCCGGATGTAGATCTCTCCCGAGAGACACAGCCAGAATACAGCAAACACAGAGGCTTATGCCAGCACCAAACCACTGAATTGAGAATAGGACCCCCGCTGAAGGAATCAGAGAAAGAACTGGAAGAGCTTGAAGGGGCTCAAGACCCCATATGTACAACAATGCCAAGCAACCAGAGCTTCCAGGGACTAAGCCACTACCTAAAGACTATACATGGACTGACCCTGGACTCTGACCTCATAGGTAGCAATGAATATCCTAGTAATAGCACCAGTGGAAGGGGAAGCCCTGGATCCTGCTAAGACTGAACCCCCAGTGAACTAGATTGTTGGGGGGAGGGCGGCAAGGGGGGAGGATGGGGAGGGGAACACCCATAAAGAAGAGGAGGGGGAGGGGGATGTTTGTCCGGAAACCGGGAAAGGGAATAACACTCGAAATGTATATAAGAAATACTCAAGTTAATAAAAAAAAAAATTACTGCTAACACTGACCATTTCCTTTAGATCCCAGCTGCCCTCTGCTCTTCTTGCACAACATTAAATGCAATGTGTTTAGTGTCTTTCTGAGAACTAGTCATTCTTTAGCAGAGCCATGTTATATTTGACATTCTCTTCCATGCTCTTAATACATAACATGGACGCTGCAGACCCAGGATACCCACCTATGAGAAGTGCCTGAATCAATCCAACAGGCCAGTGTCCTGCATTCAGCTCCTAATCAACATGACAACTTCCTAAATGTAATGCCCTTCCATTGACTTCTTTGGTGCAAATGTGAATATTCAATTTGAATCCTTCAGTTTGCACCAAAATTACACATTATTTTATGAAGTAGTTTAGTGATGTAACAAATATGTTCTAGAATTATTATATGCAGAACACTAATCTTGTTACATGGGTGAGTGGATGGTCAAGGTGAAAACTATATACTCCAATAAGCTTATTATGTACTAAGGAAGACAGAGATATATGAACAAGCAGCCAGCTCTACTAGGAAAATATATCATTATAATACCATTATAAAATAGTTGACAGGATTGCATAAGAGACAATAGGAAAGAGGAAAGGGTGGGGCTTTAGGACAATCTATAGAAGTGGGCCTGGATTGGAATGGGGCCGGGGTGTCCCACATATTCTCTGGGTACAGGTTGTAGAGAGCACTACTGAACTGAAAAGATAAAAAGACTTTGGTTGAGATCCTGCAGTTGCTTATCTCACTATCTCATTGCAAAGAGTTTGGCATTTGTCTTTTAGGTGCAGAGAATGTCATAAAGTGATAGGATTTAAGAGCTTGCAGCAATAAGTCAAAGAGAGCTGAGGTTGACATTGGGCAAGAGTACAGGATGGACTTGGATCCAAAGCAGTGGGTGAGGTTAGAAGCCCACTATAAAAGGTACAAAAGGGGGTTGGGGATTTAGCTCAGTGGTTAGAGCACTGGCCTAGGAAGCGCAAGGTCCTGGGTTCGGTCCCCAGCTCTGAAAAAAAGAACCAAAAAAAAAAAAAAAGGTACAAAAGGGTGGCTGTCTCAGGCTATTGAGAGTGAAGTCTACTGAAACATTCGATTTCTCTACTCAGTCCATAGTAGTAAAGTTGATGGTACTGGATTGCATGGGTGAAACACAGCATGGAGAGCTGAGACCTGAAAGCTGATTGACAGGAGCAGGCATGAGTCCTGGAATTCAAGCAGGAGCCCAAGAGACTAGGTTAAGGGCAGAGTCCCCTACCTCGGCATCGTTATCTGTTAGACGTTCAAACATTAAGAAAAAAGACAGATGGTGTAACCAATTGGTTCTTCATTAGATCAGGTCTTATTCAGGCTATAATCAGGAAAGAGTTTTAAACAGTTGTTAATACAAATAAAATTATCAAAAGCTACACAGAGATAATTCCCTCCCTTTCTTCCTACTTACTTAGAATGAAATTTCACAGTGGACCAATGTCTTTTATGACGACTTCTCTTAATCGTCTGTCTTTACCTTTGGGATCAGAAAAATGTATTACATGTCAGTACCCAGAAATGTTGACATTTATTTTGCCTTCCACTTTGTTTCAAACTTCTCAATGAACCTTACTTCTTATGAGGATTTCCAATAATTTGTAGTAATTGTTTTAATAATGTTTGCATGTTTTCAAGGCGAGATCACAGTGTCTCAGCCAATGCTTCAAGACAGCTTTTAATGCATTGAGATATTATTGCTTCCAAATCTCATTGACGCATGCCAAGTTTGTCTCAGGCTAGTGAGAGTGAAGTCTACTGAAACATTTGATTTTTCTACTAAATCCATAGCGCTACTATGCCATTAAATATAAAGACACAAGTCACTAGGAATTAAGTTTACATGTGGGATTTGCAAGTTTGCATATTTCTGTTGACAGCATAAAAGTGAGTGAAAAAAATCCATAAATAGTCTTCTCTGCCTTTCACAAACCTTGGTGTATCCAACAAACAGATCTCTGCATCTTCCTCTAGTTGCTAGAAATGCAGCCTCTTCCAAGCAAGGGGTAATAAGGAAGAAAACAGAGTAATTCCTATTTGCTTTGGCTACAGTGAAATCTGTTTTCCGATGAAAATCTCAGTTTTAAAACAGAGATTAAAGAAGCCCCAAGCAAATTGTGTTAAGTGCATTATTCATGCATGTTGTTGGGTCCATCTGTAGTTTAAAAGTGTATTCTACATAGTTTGGATTTCTTCATTCTTAGTTCATCAAAAAATAGTGCCTTGTTTATCATTTTTTAATGTTTGGCAAAAATGGACTTTGGTAAGGCTTTGCCATCACCCTTTGTGTGTGTGTGTGTGTGTGTGTGTTGTGTGTGTGTGTGTGTGTGTGTGTGTGTGTGAGAGAGAGAGAGAGAGAGAGAGAGAGAGAGAGAGAGAGAGGTGTCTTCCTGTACATATGTCTCTGTATGTGCATACCCCTGTGAATGCTTACAGAGGTCACTGGAAAATGTCTGGTGCACTGATCTACCACTCTCTAGCTTACTTCTTTAGCAGCCAGTAAGTTCAAATGATCTTCCTGTCTCTTACTCCTACTCCAAGGACTGGGTTACAGATGCATGGAAAAAGCTATACATTTTACATGGGTATTAAGGATTTACACTCAGACCCTCACCCCGAAGAGCAAGAACTTTTACCCACCGGGCCATCTCCTTAGCTGGTGTGATTCTTTGTACAGTAGATAAATGCAATACGTGTTGATTGTTTCATAATATTGTTGATTCTCTATGCTGCTATACTAAGTTACCAAGGGAAACGATTTTGTTTGATGGGAATTCATGCTCAGCATTTTCTGCATCATCTTTCTAACACAACTCCCTCTACATATGAAACTGGGAAGTCAAGAATTACTACTACTCCATAATGCCACTGCATCAAGATTATGAATGAGAAATTAAGTTTCATGAGTGCTCTGTCCTTCCAGGAGACTGGAAAGGTGGGCGGTTAGAAAGCACTATTTTAATTGTTGCTCCTTAAAACAAGCTTATGAAATGCTAGTTCCAGCTATAGAAAGGACATGATCCCTGGTATCTCATGAGTCTTAAGACACACATGTGGTGCCAACAGCATACCTATCACTTGACCACAGTTACCACCATGGGCTCCTGAACACAAATTCCCGAGCTTACACCTTGAGTTTCCACGTCAGTGGCTGCTGCAGAGCGAGAGGCTTTGCTGACATACCAGCTCATTGTCTCTTCTGAAAGGCATTCCTGGATGCAGCATACAATCTCCTCTTTACTACTTCCAATAATAGTACTAAGTATACTGTGCATATACAATAACTATAATAACTTCTAATGATCAAATAAATTTAGTAACTAATTCCACATATAATTTACTTTTGCTTACCCTAGCTACAGTACATGTTAAATATTGTAGCTGAACCACCGTGGAACCTGACCTTTGATTAGAAGAGAATACAAACACATGGTTTGGGCAGTTATGTATTGTCAATCTGAGTCTGAAGCTTGCTCCAGTGATTTCCAGAAGTGGAACCACCATTACTCTAGTCAACCCTCCCCAACAGCCTGGCATAACCCTTCTACCTACCTTCTTTCCACCTAAATTAATCCATACATCCTACTGACTCTTCCTTTGAGAACATCTATTAGTACAACTTTTAGTCCAAATCCAGTCATCACCCCCTAACTAGTTATTTTGTCCTCAATATTTCCACACCAATAAGACAACTCATGAAAACTTTGTTAAAACAAAAAAATTTAGATATTATTAGAATTTCTTAACTTTCTAAATGTCAAGCATATTACACTAAAGTTATCTTTAAAACATAAATCCTATGATACAACACTCATAACTTAAGACGTTTAGCAAGAAGGAAGATCCAAGTAAGGATGTTTCAATCCACACAAAATAATCACAGGAGGCAGAGGGAGAAGGACCTGGGGAGGAGAGGGCAGGAGAAAAGGGGGGCAAGATCAGGTATGGGGGAGACAGAAGTCCAGAGGGCCATAAAAATGAATGGAAATATGCAGCTGCCAAGGGTGGGGTTAGGGGGTGGGGAGAAGCTTTAGAAAGTTCCTGAGACCCAGGATGTAATCGGCTCCCAGAAATCAATAGAGGTGACAAAATGCTCAACAGTGAGGAGATAGAACCTGAAGAGAACACCTCTAATAGATAGACAGAGCCCCCAGTGGAGGGATGGGGTCGCCAACCTGCTTTCAAATCTTTTGACCCAGAATTGTTCCTGTCTAAAAGAAGTGTAGAAACAAAAATAGAATAGAGACTGAAGGTAAGGCCCATCCAGTGACCAGTCCAAGTTGGGATCCATACCATGGGTGAGCACCAAACTGTGACACTGTTACTGATGCTACACTCTATTGCACATATGCACCTAGCATGGCTGTCCTCTGAGAGGCTCTACCAGCAGGTACTTACAGCCAACTATTAGACTGAGGTTGGGGACCCCTAAGGAAAAGTTATGTAAAGGATTGAAGGAGCTGAAGGAGATGGCAACCCCATAGGAAGACCAACAATGTCAACTAACCTGGACCCCTGGGAGCCCCCAACAACTAAGCCACCAACCAAAGAGCAAACAGGGGCTGGTCTAAAGCCACTGGCACACATGTAGCAGAGGCCTGCCTTGACTGGCCTCAGTGGGAGAGGATGTACCTAATCCTGTGGAGACTTGATGCCCCATGGAAGGGGGATGGGGGAGCACCCTTTCAAAGGTGAAGGGGGAGGGGAGAGTGAAGAACTCTAGGACGGGGGACTGGAAGGAGGAGCAACGATTGGGATGTATATAAATAAAATAATTAAAAATTTTAATTAAAATAAAACATAAATACCAGGACTGGAGAGAATGCTCAGTGGAAAATTTGCTGCTCTTGCAGAAGACCAGGGTTCAATCCCCCACCTCTGTCCCTGTGTCCCATTGCCACACCCCACACCCACATAGCAGTTAATAACCATGTGTAACTGATCTGATGCCCTCTTCTGGCTTCTGAAGTACAGCACACACACGATACACAGCCACACACATAGCAAAACACCCATATACATAAAACAAAAATAAACAAATCTCTTTTTAAAAAATATATGTCTCAAGGGGAAAGATGCTAGATTAAGTGACAAAACAATTGAATGAGGAAGCTAGAGAGAAAAGAAGGAAGTGGTAAATGCCTTGGAGCTGGAACAGCTGATTTCTCTTGTAGAAGTAGTTATCTCACAATGCAGAACTAAAACATTCTGAATCTCACAGTGCCGTGTTTCTCTGGAAGAGGGCTAGCAGCAGCAGGAAGCTGGAAAGATGAGTTTAAAATGTAATGAGGTGGCACTCAGTGAGTCTCATGGAAGGGTTGGAGGAGGGATTGAGGAACCTGGAAGGGATAGGGACTCCACAAGAAGACCAATAGAGTCAATTAACCTGGACCCTTGGGGGCTCCAGAGACTGAACCACCAACCAAAGAGCATACATGGGCTGGATCTAGGCCCTGACCCCAAACATACGTGGCAGATGTGCAGCTTGATCTTCATATAGACCCCAGCTTCGCTGGAGTGGGAGCTGTCCCTCACTCTGTTGCCTGCCTGTGGAGCCTGGTCCCCTAAACTGGACCCTTGTCTGGCTCCAGTGAGAGAGGACATGCCTAGTCCTACAGTGACTTGATATATCAGGGTGAGTTGGCGTGGGAAGGGAGGTCGCCCCTTATCTGAGGAGAAGGGGAAGGGGTATGGGAGGAAGCACTTTGTGAGGGGGCATTGGTAGGAGAGGAATTCCTGCAAGATGTAAAGTGAATAAATAAATTAATGGAATATGTGATTATGAAAAAATACAGTATGCATCTCTGTTCCTCCACACTTGCACAGCTGTGCCACTGTGCTCCCTAATTCTGGGAAAAAGCTAAAAATTGAAATGGATACCAAGCTTTCATTGACTGCGGGTATCTGGTATGCCATGTTGAAACTGAGAAGATTAGGATATTGCATATCCTAATTGCTGAGTTTCCAAATTTGTTGGATGTAAGACTGCTGTCAGCTAGACTTGCAACTGAAACATGAGAGCGAATTATCTTGTGTGCAGGGGATGGAAAAGCAGATAAAGTGGGTTTCAAGTATTAGTTACCAAAGTGTGTCAGCCAAGGGTCTTAGAGGAAAACCCAGCAAGCGAGCCCTGCCCCCACCAACAGTTTGTATTTCTCTCTCTCCAGTCTATTTCAATTGCTAAAATATTTAGAGAAAGACCCTACCAGGAAAGCGACGGTCCCCAGCTCTGAAAAAGAAAGAAAGAAAGAAAGAAAGAAAGAAAGAAAGAAAGAAAGAAAGAAAGAAAGAAAGAAAGAAAGAAAGAAAGAAAGAAAAAAAGAAAGAAAGAAAGAAAGAAAAAAAGAAAGAAAGAGAAAGAGAGAGAGAGAGAGGGAGGGAGGAAGGGGGAGAGAGAGAGAGAGAGAGAGAGAGAGAGAGAGAGCGAGAGAGAGAGAGAGAAAGGAAAGCAAGAGGCCATATGGGACAAAATTTTGAGTGGAAAACAAACCTTCAGAAACAATCATTAATATCTTTGGATAAAGTTTCTCTCTTTCTCTTTCTCTCTCTCTCTCTCTCTCTCTCTCTCTCTCTCTCTCTGTGTGTGTGTGTGTGTGTGTGTGTGTGTGTGTGTGTGTGTAATCATTATAAAAAATAAAACATGATGTGACCTAAACATAAAGCTAAAGAAAAAGAAAATATTTTGGAAATTGGAAAGGTCAAGCAAAAAATAGATGAAATCGCCACCAGGAGGCTAAAGGTGAAAGACACAGGACTCTTTTAGAAAGCAGAAAGAAGAAGGTGTGCAAAACTGTTGAAGAAATTAAGAAAATTAGAGGGGTATTACAAAGAACAATGAAGTCAAAAAGAAAGAAAACATTTAAAGCCTCCCGTTATGTAATCACCCCATTGCTTCCCACATGGATGCCAGCATCGGGAGTGCCTGGTATCCAGCACTGTGTGTGAAAATAGACTCAAAATTCTCATCTCAGAAAATTCAAAACAGCACAGCTTGGTGAGAAAAAAAATAGTTTCAAATAGCTGTCCTGGATTGATGGGAGCATCTGAAAAAAAATCAGAATTTACCAATGTAAGTGTGTGATTTCGAAGCAAGCACACCAAGTATCTGAAGTCCCAAGTGTGAACATAATGTCTTCCACCAAGCAGAGGGGCGAGGGTTGAAAAGTTACCGTCTTCTAAGGCTTATAAATGATTTGCCACTGTAGACTATGCCCCACGTAACTTTTATAAAAATTAAAAACTAATTTGGAAACAGAATTTTTAAAAAAATCACTCACCCTGTACCATGGTGCACAACATATTGAGCACAAGTCCCTTTGAGCATTTCTCCCTTATTTTCCAGAAGTCTGTGACTCCCGTGTGAAATTCCTTGTTCTTACAGGTAAGGTTATCTAAAAACATGGCTGTGTAGTTCCTTTTCCTTAAACTCAATCCTTTGTTCTGGTTGAAATGATTTCATTAACCTAAAATAGAAGAAGGCAATCAGCTTTCATTATTCTTGCCCTACAACATGGAGCAATGTCTCTGTTCTTTCTCACGAACAGCCACCAGGCGTTATTAGCTCCCCTTGCACTCCTCTGAATGCATCCTCTAATGCAACTGATTACCTCACTTTCAAGTCCTCATGTCGCTGCTTCTATTTGTGACTGTCGTGTGGGTGCCTGGCCCTCCTTCTGTGTCCAAACAGGATTTGAATGTATGCACACTATAATTTCGAAAGCGTTACTCAAGAATCAGGAGTAAATTAATGAATAGATTGCTACACAACGCTCCTCTCATGCGTAAATGTGCACAGGCATGCACAAACCCAGGAAGTACAAAATAAAAATTGAACTCAAATTGAACTCAAGTTCATTAAGATTTTGAAACTACGAGTGCCTCTACAGCTTTAAAGAGATAGTGTTACTCTCAAATAGGTATTTTCCAGTCTTTTTAATTTTTGAGAACTTCATATATTAGTACATTATATCTATATCATTTCCACCTGTTTTTTCCCTTTCTAATTCCTCTCACTATTATGGCTTATTTTTTAAAATCTATTTATTTATATTCTAGCCTTTACCCCCACCCCGCTTCCCTGTTCTCATCCCATTCTTCCTCTATCTTGCTTCCAAGGGGGTGCTTCCCACCCACAAGCCTCCCCCTTCCCTAGGGCCTTGAGTCCCTCAAGGATTAAGTGCATCTTCTCCCACTGAGGCCAGACTAGGTAGTCCTAGACCAGCCTGTGTATGCTGCCTTGTTGGTAGCTCAGTTTCTAGAAACTCCCTGGGGTCCACATTAGTCGAGCCTGCTGGTCTTCCTATAGGATCGACCTCCCCTTTGGACTCTCTTCCTATAATTATTATAGTTACACATATATACAACCTATCAGAGTCAGTTAGTATTGTCCATATGTACATGGGTTTAGGGATGACAATTTAAGATTAGGAGAAAATTGATTCCCTCTCCTTCAGTAGCCATTGACTGCCCGAGCTCTTCTTTTAGGGGTAGGACCTTGACATCTATTGGCAGGTCAGCTAGTGTGATCTTGTGCAACAGTGGTAAGGTTCAGAGCTCATGCGGACAGCTTGCCTGTCATGTCTGGAAGACAATCCCTCAGCAGTCTTCCTGGTCCCCTGGCTCCTACAATCTTTCTGACCCTCTTCCATGTTTCCTGGGCCTTAGGCATAGGAATTACTATGTCTCAGTTAAGGCTGCACACTCCACAGTCACTTAGACATGTATTCTCTGTCTTCTGACCAGTGGGGATCTTTCTAGTAGCTTTTGTTTGTGACAAAAGAAAAAAGAAACAACTGATCTTCTTTGATGAGGGTTGAGAGCTACACATCTCTGTAGTTATAAGAAGTATTTAGAATATAGTCAGAATTGGAATTGGTTCAGGGAAATGGTAGTAGTGGGTTCTCCTCTAAAGTCCTTGACATTTCTAGCCACCACATCTTTGTTTAACTAAACATGACTTCCCTCCTACTGCATAGGCCTTCCGTCAAAATAGTCACTCCAAAATGCATTAGTTATATATAAGTTATTAGTTACTGCAAAAATATAAGTGCCACTACCACATCATCAAGGATCAAAGGCTGATCGTTGCTGAGGTCCACAGGCTTTACAGCTAGGTATGACTGTTGATAACTTTTCTCCCTCAGCAGCTTGCATAGCACCTTTCAATATTGTGAGTCTCAGGGAGGAAGTTTCCAGGACGCTACAGCTCCAATCTTATAAGTTCTGTAATCAAAGTATATGGTGTTCTTAGTAATAGGCCTTGACCTCTAACCTCTGGAAGGCATCCAAGTCGAACACCCAAGTCTATATTATTTTGGAATGGTATCTTAGATTCTGCTTACCAACAACTTACAAGGCAGTGTCTCCTATCTGATAATGGGTTGTCCAATTAAGAAAACAACATTCTCAAGGAACTATAAACCCATTTTTAAAATTTTACACATTTGTTTGTTGATTTGTTTGTGTGTTCCAATGCATGCATTTGGTAGGGTGCACATGTGACATCAGAAGACATTTTGTAAGGTTCAGTTCTCTCCTTCCACTAAACAGGACCTGGGGATTGAACTCAGATTGTTTGGCTCCGTACCAAATGCAAACACATTAGAAATAACCACCTTATTAAAACATTTAGAATCATCCACAATAACAATCTATAAAAATTAGCTGAAAATGATGATCATTAGTAATCATGTTTTCGAGTACTTTTTTAAAGTGGAGCAATGTTTAGAATGGTGAGAGTTTTTTTTAATTCAATTAACAAGTCCTTTTGTAACTGAAAAAGAAAATCAAAACATGAATGAAGGGACTGATATCTTACCACTAGAGCCTCACAGAAGTGTCTTGAGGGAGCCTCTTGCCAGAAAGAATAGCTCACTCAGTCTTAGTGAAATCTGGGGCCCTGGCCTATCTGATTCTTTTCCCTAAGACAAACCACACACACACACACACACACACACACACACACACACACAGAGAGAGAGAGAGAGAGAGAGAGAGAGAGAGAGAGAGAGAGAGATCTTCCCTGTGCTCTGAGATTATGTAAAACACGTGTGCACTTTGTTCTCACTTATCATCTGCTTTGCTTAAACAAAGGGATGAAATTTGTATTTTAATTAAAAGTCATCCAAATACACTTTTTAAAAAAGAAATTTCAAACATTTTATTACAAAATTATTAAATGTTGTTGAGCTAAATCAGTAGATGAGGAGACACAGTAATAATTACGGATTATTCGAAACAGTCTACAGAAAGATTAGGAAGATGATACCCGTGTGTCCTAATTCTAGGAAGCTGTCTTCCCTGCCCAGCACAGTGTATCTCAGAGACTTCTCAGCCACCAAGTTACTGTAAAGCCCACTGTAAATGTCATATAAGCCAAGAATTAGACTCTTTACCGAAAAACATTTGATTCCTTGAGAATAAATATTTTATTCTTTGTTAGAAATGGCTGCACCATAAATGAGTTTGGAGATCACTAAATCCCATGTTGTTAGGCCTAGGTGTAGAGCTCAGAAATAGAGCCTTAGCCTACCATGCTTAAGGTCCAGGTTTGTTTTTCAGCATTATGAAAATAATGGAAATAAATGGCCTCAGTGTTCATAAATAGATAAGAAATGAGGCCATCATAATGAAGGCACTTCCTGAAGGTCATGGAAAAACCAGACATTCCTGATATCCTAGTGTCCTGATACATTTTCCTTCTCAGAAGTTTCTCTCTCTCTCTCTCTCTCTCTCTCTCTCTCTCTCTCTCTCTCTCTCTGTGTGTGTGTGTGTGTATGTGTGTGTGTGTGTGTATGTGTGTGTGTGTGTCTCTCTCTCTCCCTCCCTCCCTCCCTTTCTCCCCCTCCCTCCAACTAGAGCTAACTAAAGCTGTGTTTTGAGAAAGAGGAAGAAATGTGAAAATTTCGGTCAACAATGGCAACTAAGCCAATCACTGCTTTCAGTCAGCCTCATTCCATAGCCTGTGTCGGGGTCATAGAATTAACCACTACAACAAGGCGCAAAGCACCCTGAAGATGAAACCATGCAGTCGCAAAGCTAAACACCACAAAAGTTAACTCCATGTGGGCAAATGAAGATGCTTGAGTCAGCTCAAACCGCCAAAGCAAGTCACATCATTACCTGGAACCAGTCTCTAAAACCATCCAGCCTCAGATCTGCATACGGTTTAGGAGAGCAACTTCTGTGTCATGTTAGTCACATGAGGACAGCTGGGCTGGCAGAGGTCAGGTGTTCTGTCCATTATCAGGGTGTCAATACTGGAAAAAGACCTAGCTTCGAAATTCCCTTTCTGACTTCATCTTCACTGGAACTAGGTTTTTTAGGTTAAAAGAAACACGGAAGCAGGCAGGATATATGGGCTGGAACTTTTGCTTAAAAAATGAAATCAAACCTCACCCTGATACCTGACACTTCACAGCGAGAAACAAAAGTCAGAGAAACTGAATTAGACTCAAGATTCTGGATCTTCCGCAAGAGGTATGACTGTGTGCGAAGGCCTTGACACTGTTGGAACAGAGGTAGAGTCTGCAGGGGAGTGGACAGAACCACTGGTAACCTTCCTTGTTCCTCTGCAATTCCAGAATAACTGGGGAAAGGGGAAGGTCCACAGAATGTGCCATTCAATCCTATGGAGATTGTTAGAAGAGCTAACCCCTCCTCCTGTGATTCAAGTACAAATACCTCTTTCAAAGATCCATGTCTGACTCTTACACATGGCTACCTCTTTAAACTTGACAACATCCTTCAAGGGCTGGAATTGTCTCTATCACAGCAAGCTCTCTGTATTGTGTCTCGATATTCACAAAAATAAAATTTTCACAATAGAAACTCCAGGGTCAAGCTTTCTAGTGATAAATAAAGTTTAGTCTAAGTCCTCCGAGATAAAAACAGATAGCCACAAACATATTTCCATGTCTAGCAAATCTTGATATCAAATTTTGTACTGATTGAGATAGAAAAAAAATATAAGCTATCATCGGAAAAGACCACTTATATAGAGGCAAAGAAATCATGGAATTTAGCACCCATTACAAATACATATGTTTTACTTCTTATAATTCAGTGTGTGTGTGTGTGTGTGTGTGTGTGTGTGTGTGTGTGTGTGTGTGCATGTACATCTGCCATGATGCCATTGTAGAGTTCAGAGCACAACTTGCTGAAAGAGATCCTCTCTTTCCGCCATGTGGGTCAAAGGGTTGGACACAGGTTGTCAGACTTGGTGGGTGGCAAGTGCTTCACCTACTGAGCCATGTCACTGGCCCTTAATGGACACATTTCCTTGCAAAAAACTCATGCCATTCTAGGAATTAAGAAAAATTTATCTACAGAAATGAAATGAGTAACATTTAGAGGCTGAAAGTTGAGAGTCATGCCTTGCAGATAGAGGATTGGAGAGGTTGTTCTCCAAGTAGATAATGGGAATCCCTACTCAACGCATGTTAGCAAATAAAAATGAAGTGGAACTGAAAAGCTGAAATTATGAAAACATTAAAACTTTACATCCCCAATGTATAAGAATTGATTGGGACTGGAAAGATGGCTCAGAAGTTAAGAACTTTGGATGTTCTTCCTAAAGACCCAGGTACCAATATGGCAGCCCATAACCATTTGTATCTCCAGTTCCATGGGATCAAATGCCTTCTTTAGGTCTCCACAGTTACCAGGCATGCACGTGGTATATAGACATACATGTAGGCAAACTGCTTACATAAATAAAATAATTTAATAAAAATAAATTAAATAAAGTATGACAACATCTTAGAATGCATACGGAAAATGTCAACAGACTTGCTTGAAGGAATGTCCCCCATAGTTAAGAGAATCTGATTCCCCTGAGATCCAGGCAGTTTGTGATTAAACCTTCTCATTTGAACTTCCACAGCCGTGGGTGAACATTTACTGTTGTGAAAAGCATTGAACACTGACACACTTCAGAGCCAGGAGGTTGCCATGCCATCACCAGAGAAAAGACATCTGGAGACCTTACAGCAACCTTCCCAGATGATGTGGCAGGCATATAGGGACCAAATTTTTCAGCTGGCTGAGTAATTTTGGAGCCACGTGGAGCTAAGTTATTCCAAATGACTCTACGACACAGTATTATGTATGTGTGCATATACACACATAAATACATATTAGAAAATAAAACCTTTTTAAGAAAATAAATAAGCTTCACTACTAGTAATGTTTTGTTCTGTGTTTTAAAATGTACAAAACAATGAAGATTAGAATCTGCCAGTTATCATCTAATATCCAATATCTGAAGACTAATATCAGTTGCCAACATTGCAACAATCACCTGGCTGGCCTGCACTGCCTTCTTTTGTTTAACAATGAACAAAATATCCACCATCTTTCCACTGTCACCCATCAGCTACCCTATGAAATAGGCTCTACTTTAATTTGTCAGCCTGACAGAGTGCTCTTTGCAAAGATTGTGCTTTGTAGAATAAATGAAGAGACTATGTACAGGCCATTTCTTATCTAGAATAACCAACCATCAAAACACCTGCTTATTCTTGTTTCATAATTTGTATGTGCGTATGTGCATGTATATGTATATGTATATGTATATAGGAAGCATAAGAGTTCAGCACAAATTAATCACCTACTACCTTTCCAACTCATCACAGGCAATATAAAAATCTAGATTATCCTCCATAAAACCAAAAAGGCTATGTTGACCCAAAGTTTGAAACTTCTTCATTCAACATCTTATATTCATTATCCAGGAATCCAAAGCATATCTCTTAAAATTCTTTAAATTCTGCTACCATTTATTAAAACGTTGTCAAATAATACACAGTCACCATCAAAATTCCGTTCTATGCCTTAGAGAATATCAGACTTTAAATTTCTGGCTGCATGTCCCTATATTTAATTCAATGGCACTGTCATTTGCTATTCAGTGTTTGGAGAGACGCTAGACAAGGTTGCTGGAAGCATGAACTCATAGCTTAGAGCAGATCATTCTCTTGGTGCTGGGTGGGAATGAGGTCATTCAATTGGCTCTGAGGTCCTTCCCTCATTTGCTTAGGTTTTGTCTGTGTTGTCCGTTGGGTCTCTAAACTGCTGGGTGTCTCATACTCACCCTATAGCACTTTCCCTAACCAATGCTTGTCATATATTTATGTTTTTGCCACAACACATATTTCCCCATCATTTTAGTCTTAATAAAGGCTAAAGAAAAGACGTTAATCAGATATCTGTGGTGGATTCTCATCTTCAAGAATTAATAGACACCCACTTCTCTGTCAAGAGCTCTAGTCTCTAAGATCTTAATGTTGACTTAAAACTTAGTCAAGAGCCTTGGATATTCTCAGAATCTTAGAGCGACATACTTCTTCCCCAAGCACCAACTCAAACTTTTATGAAGTCTCCCATTAAACTATTAAGTAGGAGAAGGAAGAATCGGAGGAATAAATCAAAGTGAACTAATAATAGTAGAAGTTTCTTGGAAAATGATGTTTTACTTTTAAAGTGTATATGCCTTAATTCTCCCTATACCTGTTACTTTAATGCATATGCAATATTTTAATGAGCATAAATAAAACAGTTCCTAGTTTTCTCAATGGTTATTTGGTGAAGTGATACTACATCAGGTCTGATTTTTTATGATGCCTAGCATCCCAGCCATTCAGCATCCCGGAACAACTTCTACCTTGTCTGGGTACCACACTACTCAATTCCAGATGCACATAAACATGTAAATACTGTGACAACCATGCCCTTGATATTGTTTGAACTATTGCACATCAACCTTCCACAGTGCTACGTTCATATTTATATTGAGGAAATGCCACAGAGATTAGCATCCAATCACAGTGCCTTTCTAGAAGGTCAAATCGCATGTGCCTTAGTGTGAGGGTCCTGTGATGACACATTCTTGTCTATCTCAGTGACATGGT